>NC_139631.1:19514542-19538055 GCF_964638095.1 Poromitra crassiceps | reverse complement strand
GTCCCTTTGAATCATTCGAAAGCGTGAAGCTCCTGCAAACCTTTCATCTCGTTACAAGATCACTGCCAAATGTACTCCACCAGATAATCTGACAGACATGTTCCCTCCTATGTACCGCCATCTAAGCTCTTTCACACACAGCCAAGGTGAAATTAGCAAGAAATGAACATTAGCAAATCAGATATGACAAGGGGATTGATAAGGACACAGTAACATGAGTTTAAGTGCAACATTATGAGCCTCATAACTGATATATAATCCCAATCCCATTAAAAATATACAGAGTATTATTAGAGTTTATTGGATAACCTGTTCCCTGAATAGCCAAAGGAACAAATCTCTATCCAGATGAATGTTATTTGAGGGGCCTTATCCTCCCAGTGTGTGATGTGGTACAGTATATACGGTAGCCATGTTATGAAATGCCAGAATGAGTGGTCTGGCTTGTTGGTCATTGTGGAAAAGGCCTGTTGGAGCACTGATGTTTATGCTGTATTTCAATACTGTTTGAAAATGAAGTTTGCTGTCATTGTGAGTAACAAGGTAATGAGATCTTCAGTCTATTGATTCCATGTACATGGCAAAGGTTAATTGTCTGTGTTAGCCATTGTGGTGGTATTGTAGGCTAGTCAGAAGGAGTAGGCTAGCAGTTTACTGCAATCAGCCCTTAGGGTAAGAATCTGTAGTAATAGCCTATAGTGACTCTGATTAATCACTTTCAAAATTGACTGAATGCCCACCATGATATTAAGTTATGAACTGGCCGCTACCTTGCTTGCAATGTAAATATTCACTCTGTTGCACTTCCACCTCTCCCAGAGGGTCCAGTGTACACTGCCAATGCTCTAAAACAGTGATGCTCTGAATTAATTAAGAGAAACTCTGCCAGTGCTCTGCATGTAGAATAATATTTACAGTTTTATTTGTTTACAGTAGGAGGGAATTAACATTGCTTTAGAATACAGCCCACACCCCTGTAGTTACCCTGTAATTACATGTAACTATAATTGACGTTGCTTTAGAATAGGCTACAGCCTGTGCCCCTGTAATTACCTTGTATAATAGATACCCAATAGTTAGGGAATCACTATAAGTTATCCTAAATTGAAATTAAATTGATATGATTATTTCTCATGGGTCATACGGCTGTAATAACAGAATAGGCACCCGGTAGTTACAGAAATAGCTACCATATAATAACAGAATAGGTACCCGGTTACAAAAATAGGTAGGCCTACGGTATAAGTTATTTATAAGTCCCCCATATTCCATAAATTCAGATTTTGTTACCCTGTACTTAACCTGTATGTTCAGATTTTGTTACCCTGTATATACCCTGTAAGTTGCTGGGTGTATTCTAAAGTATCACCAAAAAAAGAAAAGAAAAAGAAAAAGAAAATAAAGTAGTCAAGTATTTTTCCCTTGGATGCAATAATCTCCAAACATCCAAACGTTGTGTGGCCTGTTTGTTTAATCCAACTTTTACGTCTCTCAGGAAAGTGGACAATTTCCAAGCTGCAAGTGCTCTTACTACAAAACGTTGAAGTAGGGTGGCTCATTCCTACATTGCGTCCCCACCTTTTCTCCTTCTGTCCCACTTTTGGCTGTGTGAAGTGCTGCTCTGAGGGCTGTAACAGGAGTATCATTCATTGTAATGGTGCAGCCTCCTCCTCCACAGCCCTCACTCAGATCACTTAATCCACTTCAACTAGTGCGGCTCTGTGCTCTGGATGAACACAGCAGCACGTTCACACATGGGAGGATATTAGACAGAGACTAGCGCTGACCTGTGAGCCTGCACTGAAACGCCACAATAAAACACTTCAAAAACCCTTGTTTCCCAGCTCACTTAACAACTTCGATATGGAGTATGCCTATCATTATACCTCGAGTGGACAAAACAGGTACTGTCACACAGTGCTTTAAAGAGCCACAAAGGGTTTACCAAATAGAAACATGGGAGAACAAATATAGTGGATGGATGACTTCTATAATTCACAGAAATATTAATTATGAGGGTATAGTGCATGATTCTACATGGAAGAAAGCCTGTTCAATCAAAGTTATCCTGTCAAGTGATATTCAAATCAGTTTCTTGTTTAACGACACAAATCTCAGCATTACCTGTCCAAATTATCAAAATAATGACAGTCTACAAAAAAAAGTATAATTCATAATGAAATGGACTTTATAAAAGGTCACAGGTGGGACACTTGGTCTCACAAAGAGGAAAGAGTATCTCTGCCTTTATTAGAATCTTTGGTTAGAGCAGTGATTCCCAACCAGGGGTATGTATACCTCTATACCCCCTGTACTTGGAAAGATTTTGGATTACAATAGATGAGACAAGGACAGTTTGAGGGAGAGCGAGAGGCAGATGACAAACGTCCCAGGAAAGTTTCATGCGATTGCCTAGCTTTAATCAGCGTACTGAAATTTCAGGTGCAAATCATTTGAGGCCATTTTTTGGCTTCACTTTCTGTGAAGTTATCAGGCCGCGTGCAGTTTGCAGGTGCC
Organism: Poromitra crassiceps; assembly: GCF_964638095.1. NCBI lineage: Eukaryota > Metazoa > Chordata > Actinopteri > Beryciformes > Melamphaidae > Poromitra > Poromitra crassiceps. Next base: position 19,535,538 of record NC_139631.1, on the reverse strand, counting down.
TTTGCAATGATCAAAGTCAGCCTGTGTCACTCAGTCTGAATTACACTATTTTCATGCCCTGCAAAGCTACCTGTGCAGATACCTACAGCCCTAAAGCCCTAATGGAATTGACCATTTTGAAGACCGGGCTTAGCAACAAAACAAAAAAAGAAAGAAAAAAGTGAATGTGTTGTCACATGATGCACACATGCAGCTGCCTCATGGTCTTGTATTTATTTTATTCCATTTGTTAAGCAATTACAAGTAACAAATTAATATTCAAAAAATACTAACAAAAAATGTAATCGTAGTGATTACTAGTCAGAAAAATTAATGAATCACACACCAAATCTTACTTCACACAATAATTTAATAAAATAAACCACAGACTAGAAAAATTGAGCAAAGGCATTTTGTATTGGAGAAAAAGATCAACTAGCAACAGGAAGTATCTTTCCAGTGTAAGATTGAATTATTACATGTTTACAGTAAATGTATAATCAGTCAAACTAAATGTTCTACACATCATTATTGTACAGGTATGTAACATAATTTCTGTTGTATCGGGTCATGTTAGCCAGCTAACTTGTAACAATCAGTTGAGACGTGTAACACTCAAATTTGACTCCTATATTAGAGTGACTCACTCTGAGTGAGTATACCCAAATATATTTTAATTTTTTTCAATATTAATCTGTATTGAGGTTTCTGAGTATCCCATACAGCAGGTGCCAGCAGATGTTGACTCAAAGAGCAAAAGATACAGCTGAGCAGTAAATGACAGCAAGGCGAGTCTTCATTAGTCTGAAAGTCTAGCTCATTAACAAATACAAAGGTTTTACAAAATAAGAAACAAAATACAGGATAAGGCGAATATTGTGAGAAATCATAATAGCAATATCATAATTAACCAATCTCTCAGAATGTAAATGTATCCGTACAGTATGTGGCTGCCACAAACTACAGAAATGTCTATGTTTCAGGTGTCAGTCATGCCTGCATGTACAAGTAGCCTACTTTCTCTCACTTTCTCAAACCCATGGCCGCACTAGAAAAGGAGCCAAATCATTCACAACAGTGGGTTTACTTTAACTATTGTCAACTCTGTTACATACACTTTTGTACATAATATGTGCCAAAATACATACGTGTCAACATCCAATAAGCCTGCAAACAATAAACTAAACAGAGATCTGTCTGGATCACAGTTGTAGAGATACAATAGAAATAATGAAGAAAATAACAAAAAGTATCCTATATGCTCTTGGCATTTTGTTGGGGGAAAAGTCCATATTTTTCTTCTCAGTGCATTAAATACTGTATCCATCTTATTTAAAAACTGTTTTCCCCACAGATCTGATCTACATTAACCTTTTGCAAAGAGTTTTAAAAACTGTAGAAGCGGTCATACTTCTATAAGTGCGTCCCAGGCAGGCTATCCTAAGATCTGTATATTTTATTAAGAGCTTAATAAGAGCCAGGTACATCTCAATTACGATGAGGTGTGTACTGCTCTCAAGATAAACCATTAGAGAGATTACATTTTGGTCATTTTTGATGACTGAGTAGATCTTTTACAAGTCTTATCTATAACTGCAGGCAACACACTTTCAACGACACTGGACTGAGAGTGTTGTGCGCCTTAAATCGATCTTTAAGCCTAAAGTGAAAACGAGCCACACTGGTTGTAAAAAAGAAGTTTGAGTTTGTGTCCTTGATGTGAAACACCCAGCAGAAGCGCATAGCGGCATAAAGGCACTGTGTTATTTCTACAAGCCGACAGAAGTGGATCCAAGAAGAAGCACTAACACATCTTTGACCAATCAGAGAAATGGATGTGAACAGATCCAAAGGGAAAACCCAGGCAGGGTATGGAGGGCTGATTTATCTCCAACACCAATCAAATACTTATCTGTCTGAGAGAATCCAGTGAGCAGTAAGTGTATTCTGAATTTAAATTAAGGGGCAAAGTCCAAAGGTCAGTCAGGGGTGAGGGCAATGGCACAGAAGGCAATCTTGATTGTTGGTTCAATGCCTATGGAGTAGACTCATTAGAAAACACACACACACACACACACACACACACACACACACACACACACACACACAGACTCAAGCTCTATGACTCTAATAAGATGGATTATGAGAAAAGAAAAACATACATAAAAGAAAACATTTATACTCTGCATGAGGTCATACAGTAGGTACAGTAGGAGCTGCAGTAAAGGGCAATGACACTGATTTTGTCATGTGGGTCGTATGTTATTGCTTTCAGAGCAGCAAGGTTCTGGTTCTGGCTCCGGTTCTGTTCTGGAGTCATGGAACCTTAGTGTTATCTAGCGAACCAGTATTATTACCAGTTTATTTCACACGCATCTTAGACTAAAAAATAGATCTGTGTGAACTGTAAAAATGTAAGGGGCACGTGTGCAAATACAAAGTATTGGGGTAAAATTTGGAGACGATTCGGTCAAAATCTGATACATATTTTATCACAAACAGATTCAGTCATAAACTCCCAAAGGAATGTGTACCCCCCCCCCCCCCCCCCCAGTGCATTGTGTCTGTCAGGCTGTGTATGTGTCTGTGATGAGGGAGGAAGAGACTGAGAGTGAGAAATAATTTATATCAAATATATGAAAATAAACCTTTTTCAGTGGCTTCTGTGTGCTTTAGACTTGTGCAGATTGCAGAATCATTCTTTTTGAAAAAGTCTGACCTTGTTGCTTATTCGAGTCACTTACTGCCTTCACCTTCCTTCTTCCCATCTATAGTATGACACGCCCACTGATGTCATTACGGTTCGCAAAGAAAAAACAGCTATTTTTGGTTTCAGATCAGAACTCTCTTTTCAGGTTCTGAACCAATCTTATTTTCAGTCTGAACATTCCAGCCGGTTCAAAATTAGGTTCGCGAACTGGAACGGGCACTGAACCTTGCTGGTCTGAAAGGCCTATGTTCAGTCTTGGGTAGGAGGAAACATCTGTTCAACATGTTTCTCCATGACTGAGATATTTAGCATCTATTTTAAGTTGAGTTGTATGGTGGTAGCCGGAGACACTACCATACCTAAAAATGATTAACTCTTCAGAAAAACATCTACTGCTGTGTTAAGTATTCAATTTGTATGTATGTAATTTTTCAAATGTATACAGTATGGTAGAATTTTAGATCATGCACCTAAAATAGACAACAATTTGTGTCAAAACATTAAAAAAAAGACAACGTTGGTCTGAGGTATTAACTTAAATCAAGGCAAGAATCAGACCTGCTTGTCAAAAACACCAGTATTCCCCTTTTATAACAAAATAGAGACTACCAATAAAAGCGGTTCAACACAAGCAAACTCACGAAAACATCAATCTTTATGCGAATGTCCACAATTCGCTTTATAAAGAAGTATCACGTGAATGGATCTGTTACTGCAGGCTACCGTCCACTGCAGAACCTGTGTAGATGGAGATTCATGATGGAGATTCATTCATCCTCACAACAACAACAAAAAATTAAAAAACAAAACAAAACAAAAAAAACGGGGGGGGGGGTGTTAACCTGTGTGCTTGGCTCTGCTTGTTTGTTTTGATCCATGACCAGCCAAGAGTTCAAAAGGTCACGGTCCATAAAAGAATCAAAGTGGTTTGGTTTGCTCCATACAAATCCATTTTATACCAATTAAAAAATGTACATAGGGATGGGGATATCACAAAGTGCTTGGGTGGGAGGATGGTTCTGTTGTTTGTTGATTACAGGCCTCCTAGTAGATGACTTCGTAGACAGTCGCCTTCTTGTCTCCTGAGCCAGTCACAATGTACTTATCATCTACGGAGATGTCGCAGCTTAGCACGGAGGACGACTCCTTGGACTGTAAGGAGGAATAAGACACGAGTGAAAATATCAGAGCTCGGTAAGATGAGAGAGAGGAAAGAGATGATGAAGGCTAAGGGGACACATACATTCATGAATACCTGATACTATACCCAAGTTGTATTATGTAAACCATACTTTCTTTTCAAGATATGTATGTAATTGTCTCACACGTGTGTGTCACTGCACTAACAGTATGCTTCTTTCCATTTGACACCCATAACTATAATCCCTGTAAATTTCAACATTTCATGTCACTTTTCCACTACTGAAGATTAAAAAAAAAAAGTTTTGTCAAAAGAAAGGAGAAAAAATGGCCACTGCCGAAAAGACATGGCACTATTGATAGGATTCTTGGTCACAATATACCATTTAGAAGACCCTCTTATCCAAAACAGCTTACAATGAATGAGCAGGGAGGAGTTTGCTGACTCACTCAAAAACACTTGTTGGAAACACATGTGGGGATCTAACCTGCAACCTCTTGGTTATGGGACTCTCTCTCTGTAAGCACTGCTGTTTTTATCTGAAGTTTGGCTCTGATTACCTGGAATATGCTGGCTCCATACGGTGTTCTCCACGCGTTGAGCAGATTGTCCTTTCCTGTGCTCACAAACCACTTCCCTGCAGAGGACGACACATTATGGAAGGAGGCACATTTGAAACATGCCTCTGTTGCCCCAGCAGTGACTCCGTTTAACTAGCTCTGGCATCATACAGTACATTCATAAACACAGGATACATCAACAAACATTTAATACCGGCATATTTTTTGTACAACCACAAAATATTGTACAAATGGTGGACTTGATTGAACTATAAATTCCATGCTGTAGATTCTTACCACAGTGGGCAAATCTGAGTGAGAGCACACAGCTTTCGTGCAAGTGGAGCTGGTACTTGTCAGGTTTGGTGACATGCAGGACCTCCACATTACTGTTCTCCATTCCCACCGCCAGCCACTCGCCCGTCGGACAGTAGCCCAGGGAGAAGATCTGCAAGGAAACCCAGCAGCCTAATTTTAATGGCAGTTACGTATTTTATTCATAGTTTATATGTAATAGTGTAGGCTACAGTCTCATTACTCAGTACTAGAAATTGTATTATTATGATACCTCGTTGGTTTGCCCTCAAGGTCGCAGACACGCTCGCATGCGTAGCGCACGCACAGCTGAGCAATTGTGCACCGTGTGGAAACTGCTGCCCTATTATATTAATAAGATATTAGCGTAAATGAAGATTGTGTGTGTGTGTGTGTGTGTGTGTGTGTGTGGGGGCGGGGGGTACTGGCATGCTGGCAAATGTTCACTGTATACAACACCTTCATAAACATTTCAGATTTCAGTCCTTGACATAGTAATCTGTTGAAACAGAAGACTGTTTCAGTTCCTTAATTCTTATTATGTGAAACACTTCTAGCACTGGCAGAACTTGCAATCATACTTCATGAAATTAAGTGGGCGAATGATCTTGTCAATTTGCATGTTGTTGTTTTTCCAACAATTTCAGATGATGAAGACAGAATACGATACAGGTCATGATCATAATCAGGTTGACCAAGGATGGGTAACCCTATGATAAACCTGATGGTAAAAAGAAATGTGACAATATGAAAACTACTACTGTTTTTCTTCAGAAAACCTACCTAAAATATACCTGTGTATGTTTTGGGCTAGCATCAGCACACGCTCCTCTCTGTGCTTCTCCCTGTCTGCCCTCTGCCTCTCTGAGCTGCCTCTAATGCACACACACCTCCTCCTCTGCACATTTAGGCCACAAAATTGGCCTTTTAAGGGAAATGACAGTAGTGGTCTATTATCGCTTTTTCTTACCTCAAAGAATGATTCTAAAAATTCAAAATTCTAACTGCCTGTATTCCATTGGTGTTAAAAGCATCAATGAGCCTGAAAATTGGAGCACAGGCTGGCAGACCAAGACCACAGCCGTCAGCCACCCCTCGTCTTCAAATCATCTGTCCCACGCTTGAAGAAAAAATCTAATCATAGCACCTGTTAGATAGATAAACTGATAAACAAATGACTGCAGCTTCCCCTTTCATTTACCATTTTAATCAGTCTGCAATGTGCTCTTTAATTGCAAATTAACAGAAAAAACCTGCACAAAACTCCACATACTGTAGTAGTCCTAGCAATAATAGTAATGGGAGTAATAGCAGTAGTGGTGGTGGTACTAGTGATGACTACAGTTAGTACGAGCAGTAATAGTGTGGCGTGTGCATGATGGCACACCAGCTTCTGTAGCTGTCAGGCTGAAGTGGATGGAGTTTGCTGTATGGCGATGGGCGTACGCTGATGTGGGAGCCTAGAAGAAGGGCTCCCGGGTCAGGGCGAGGTCTCTCTCTAGACATTGCTGCGAGATGGCGTTTACGGTGTGCCATGACTGAGTCAACGGACTGTCAAGTTTTCCCCTCTCATCACGGTGTTTTGTTCCAAATAGCCTATTGACATGTGTTTTATGTCTACAACTGAGCTGGAAAAGGAGCACCGAGGCGACGCGCTGGTGAACCAGGAAGAGCGAGCTGGTGAAAGACAAGCCGCTGGGGCAGTGCCCGAAGCTAATGTGATCAGCTACCAGTCTGACAGCATCTTTAACAATATGCGCACAGCAGATACCCAGAGTGTCTGGTTTAGTGTGCTATATACCTGGGAGGTGAAGTCGTGCTGCTGGAGCTGCCGTCCCTCTCTCAGGTCCCAGGACCGGACGGTGTTATCCAGGCCCCCGGTCCACAGTTTGGTCCCATCGTTGGAAATGTCTATACAGCTGGCCCCATCAGTGTGGCCCTGGAACTGCCTGCAGAAAAACACAGCAGCAGGCAGACACACACACCCGACCACAGAGGTGTTTACCAACTGTCTCTGTACTATTAGTGAGGTGTCGTTTTCATTCTCGTCAGCCATCAAATGTTGGTTGGCAAGTAAATGTCACGATTTTTATCTATCATCCCCCTGCAGATTATTTTGTATAGTATAGTACAGTACAGTATAGTATAGTATAGTATAGTATAGTATAGTATAGTATAGTATAGTACAGTACAGTACAGTATAGTATAGTATAGTATAGTACAGTACAGTACAGTACAATACAGTATAGTATAGTATAGTATAGTATATGGTGCCCTGTGCACAGCCGTGCTACTAATCCAGGGTGCAGCTAGAGCAGGAAGAGCATTCAGGAACAAGTAATCCAGTGCACACCAGGAGTGTTATATTGACCTTTTAATTTAATACATGTAAAATATTGGGGTAAACAATGCGTTTCACATCATTGCTAATGCTTGTTGAGGTTGGTTCTTCACTGTGAAGAGCCAACCTCAACAAGCAATGATGAATTTTTTTTACTCAAATTTTTCCAGAATCTACTAGATTACACCTGAAATTTATATGGCCAGATAAAGTCGAGACTTGGGGTATAAGGTTGAGAACTATTACAGTATGTCCCCCCACACACACGCACGCACGCACGCACGCACGCACGCACGCACGCACGCACGCACGCACGCACGCACGCACGCACGCACACACACACACACACACACACACACACACACACACACACACACACACACACACACACACACACACACACACACACACAGGCATACCGCACAAACACTCTCGTACTCCCAGCTCCATACATACCTAACCAGAGTCTGGTTGTGAAGATCCCAGACAGCAATGTTTCCATCGGAGCAGCAGGAGAAGCAGACCTTGGAGTCGGGACTGATGGCCAGAGCGTAGCACGCTGGCGCAGACGAGGTTAGCTCTGCCTTGATCCGTGGAGTGGGTGTGGCCAAATCCCAGATTGACAAAGTACTTGCCTCGCCCCCCACAATGAGTGTCCGCCCATCCGGAAGTAGCCGACAAGAGCGGATGTAGTTATCTCTGTTCTGATGTGACAGACACACACAGAATCATAATAACCAAGCGATTCAGCTATATTTAGAATCAGGAGAGACCATATAACATTTCACTCGGGCGAAATTTTTAAAACAAAATGTAGTTTTTTGGGGGGGTCAAAAATAAATGTTATACGGTCTCCCCTGATTCTAAATATAGCGGAATCGATTGGTTTGACCAAGTAAAACTATTTTAATAAGCATTTGACATGTCTATGGAAAAAAGAATGGCAGATGAAATCCCTTGGGTCGTATGCCTAACCCAGAAAAGGGTGTGACTTTGGCTCTGAGAAACCAGAGTCTCTTCACTCACAAGGCAGTCCAGCTGGGACACAGGGGTCTTGTTGCCGGGGTGACTGATGTCCCACACCTTGACACAGCCCTTGCCGCCGGTGTAGACATGACGTGTTGGGTTACTGATGGTGACAGCGCACACCACCTCCCCGTGGCCAAGAGTATTGATCTGGCGTGCATGCCGCGGGATGCCAGGGCCTATCAATGCATCGGGGGGGAAAGGCACAGGCTGCATTTGTCCATCAGCGCTCACATGGAAAGAGTAGGCTCTGGAGGTGAGAAAAGAACGAAGGAGAGGGAATCATATATATGTTCATTTTGTCAATCTGCTTAGCATGTTTGCACCCTTTAACCTCTAGGAGAGGGATACATACGGTTTTCCACCAGGAATGCCCGACAGGTTGGGAGGAAGGCCAGGGACACGTATGTGGTGGTGAGGATCAAATCCCACCTGCCGAGGGGAGAGAATGACATAGTTTACAGTACAAGCATTTCAAATAATGCAAATACTACGCATTTCAAATAATGCAAATACTACACACACACACACACACACACACACACACACACATGCACGCCCACATGCCCAGCTCCACCTGCACATCACACAACACACAACCTTACAGTTGTTTAAAATTAAGTTAAAATTAACCACCTTTTAAAATAAGACACTGGCTTTTAATGCCCTGAATTCCAATGTGTTCTGTACTGAATACATCATAAACCACAAAGCACCTGTCTAACCAAAAGTTAGGCTACAGTACTGTATATGCCTAGTAGCCCCTTACTCTATCAAGCCAACACAGTCTCACAGAAAATTGTGAAATAACATTGGTCCGCAGCAAAAAACGTTACAGTTTAACAATAACGGCTCTAAAATTGTTAGTTGGTAAAGTTTTTGGAATGGTAGTTTCGAAAGGTGAGGTTTAGGCATGGGGGGGTGGTAGAGGTTAGGTTTAGGGTTATGGGGTTGAAGGGGAAGGGGGTCTCTGATGCTCCCACCCACCTCCCACCTCCCTTATAACCTAATTATTTAATTCCAACCCCCCCCCCCCCCCCCCGCCCCCCGCAACCCCCCCCCCCCCCCCCCCCCCGCCCCCCGCCCGCAAAACACACGTTACCATCTAACAATTTTAGAGCCGTTATTGTTAAAGAGAGACTACAAACCAATGATGGTAGTGATAGTGATTTTGTTAATCTATTTTCTTTTTCTGTTTATTGATTTGAATATTAGTATTCAATCCAACAAAGTATGAGTTCAAGTTAAATTTCCATTTCAAGTTCAAGTTAAGCTAATATCGTAATTCGTTTTGTATATGTATATACATACTGTACATGTATGTGTGTGTATGGGTACCACTTGTGTGCGTCCATAAGCCGCCACAGCAGCGGCAGCCACTGCGCTCATCTGTGGGGAAATGTTATGCAGGCCGGTGTAGGCCACTCCTGCACCAGTCAGCTCTCCATTCAGGCCAGGATGGGGCATCATCCCGAACGCACCCGGGTAGGAGCAGGGAACTGCCAGCGGCGTGCGCAGGCCCGGGACTGGAAGACAAAACACTGTCTGATGCAAGTGTGCAGCGCTGTACTCATCAAAATATTGATTGCGGTTTTGATAGCCTTGTTAGTGTTAGGGCATACCGATGATACCATTTGGGGGGATGTGCAGTAATGGGCAGGTTCCTGTTTTGCACAGAAACAAATTGAATAGCTGTCAGGGAATCATAATTTTCACTTTCTCTAAGTAGGTGTGTATACATGCACAATTACTTGAGACAGATATTTCTGCTGTCTCCCTGCTTAATTCTCCCTCGATTTTAGGCTACTCAAGTCAAGTGGCAACAAGTGACTTTTTTTGTTTGCTTGTTAAATCTAGGCACATGATTATCTCTCGACACAGGGCCAGCTTCTTCTCAACTGCCATTCGCCTCTTCAATAAGACCCGAAAGCCCCCACAAATCAGGACTTTATCACTCCTTCCCACTCTGAGCACAACCAACCCTGCAACGGGATGGGGTCTACCCCCATGGACATTATCCCACAGACACTATCCTGAACCCACCACGCACCCTCCCCCACTATATGTCACTTTAAATGACTTTTTACTTTGCACTTTATAATTTTGAAATTGTTTTCTGTTTGCTCCATCTTCTGCTGTTGATGTGACTGCTGCACTGCATACTTGCACTAAGTCAAATTCCTCGTTTGTAATCTAATTACTCATCATGGCTATATGAATCTTGAATCAGGTGCAGCGCGAAACAGTGATCTATAATGATTTTTCACAGAACTTCCTTTATTAATCCTGTTCAATTGAAGAGCTCATTTACAACACAATCCAGTTTGAAAATAAGAAATCATCACCTTGACATTCACAACATTAAATTTATCCAGTATGTAAAAGGGGCGATTACTTTGTCAACAGGGGGCTTAAGTTCTCTACTTTTCTTGAGATCATAATTTGAGCTGTCAGTCATTTTTCTTTAGTGGATATGTGTGGATATCTCATTTTTGAACAGGATTCTTCAATTCATAATAATGTTTTACAGATATTTTAATGCTTAAAAAGCTTACAAACTGGAGTTTGTAACAACTTATATGTTCAAAATTATTATCGTTTCAATCCAAACAACCAATATTTTCACATGTCTCGTATTTTATTGATGAATGCAGAAGAGTTTTTGTGCTCTGTGAAACTGAAAGAAATAGTGAATGTGAGACTCACCCAGGGACTCCACTCCTGGAGGTTTCCCAGGTGTGGGCCTCAGGCCGGGGGTGGAGGTGCTGCTGGGGGTGGGAGCATCAGACCGTGGGGTGGGGGTGCTGGACTTGGACACGGGCGTAGTGGACTTCTCATTCTAGACAGAAACAAAGGAAAGACATTCTTACTCATAACAGGGCTTAATGTGTCTAATCCATCACATCAGACGGAGCAGATATTCCTATGCAGCAGTGATGAATCCTGACATGAACTTGGTGGGTTTAGAGCAAAAGGGCCATTAATGATGTTTTCCTAATTTCCATAATCAATTTCCTAACCAAATTTAAATAATTTCATCTATCCGGCTGCACCTGGCGTGGATCGACAGCGTGGACGACGCAGAGAGACGGCGAATCAACCCAGAGAGTGAAGTGGGCCGAAACCAGCTACTGATTGGTGTGAGCTTGCCATAATTGCAACCCACGGTCATGCTGAGGTTAACACAACAGTCTGAACAGTCCAAACAAACATTGTTCAGTTCTAGTTTGTGGTGGTCTTTGGGGTGCTAAAGGAAGCCAGTGAAAACTTAAATGAAAAACACCCGACACAACGAGATTAAAACTAATGAGCTGGAATATTATGACAATTGATTAGATAAGCACATTGAAAGACCCCAGCTGTAACATTTCGCATTTTAACCCTTGTTCTCTTATAAGTCTTGCTATGATTATTTCTTCTTCGTTTTAAAATTTCAACGTCTCAAACTAAAAAACATAAGAAGTATGAAAAAGAAGACCAGAAAGCTGTTATTACCCATAAGACTCACAATATTAATCTCTTTGGACTTGGATGAAGGTGTGCTACTGGACGAAGCGATGGAGGAGGGACTGACGGGCGGGTCCTTCTTTAACAGCCGACTCTTGTCCAATCCATTTTCCTGAGGGGAGTGGGCGGGACTTCCTCTAGGAGAGACCGGATCCTGCGGTGAGTGGAGGGGAAGGTGAGAGAGGTAGATGGGACATATGATGGACAAGTTGTTCTGATTGAGTAAGACAGTCTATTCTATGCCCAAAACATTTCTTACCTCATTGGAGACATCCACTACCAAGTTGTCATCACTCTTCTCTCCATCACTTTCCTGTGAAGGACACGAGAAACACACTACATACATTGCTCCATTTTGTTGTGGCAAATACATTGGCAGGATTTGTGTGTTTCAAATTCAAGAATTTGACTCAAATACCTCCCATATCACCTACTGCAACTTACATTATTCAGTCCACTCTAAAAGTATTCTTGGAAGGCACATAATCACAGCACATATCATAGCACAAAACTTTCTACAAAAAAAGACACAAGATTATTATTGTGTCATTCTTCTATGATTCACCTTTTTGTATTGGAGTGTTTTACACAGTAGATGAATCAGTCAAAATGGCTGCACCTGTGGCATCCTGATGGCTCATTTTGGGTAATAAGGCTCTTACTGTGAAACAGCAACACCTGGGTTCAAAGCTACAACCTTTGTCACATGTAATCTCTCTCTCTCTCTCTCTCTCTCTCTCTCTCTCTCTCTCTCTGTCTCTCTCTTGTATTGGACAGACAGTTGACTGTCAACTGTCCAATAAAGCAGAACTGCAGAAAATAATGTCTGCATTCGAGACTATCTGGTGTCTCGGTGGAATAAAAGTATCACATGTAATCCTCTCTCACCCCCATCTCTTCTGCCTCTCTTAATTGTACAATCTGTTATTGTTATTGTTTATTGTTATTGTTGGGTGCATTGTAAATCCAATCTGACGCTATACACTAAATTAAGAACGCGGCTGTTCGCTGTATTCCAAAAGCGCTCGTTATAACAATAAAAGCAGTTGCTCACATAGCGTGTAGAGGCCAGCTCCTTATCATCTGTCTTGTGTTTCTTGCTGTCGGAGGAGTAATCAGTTGAACTGCGGTGCTTCTCTCCGGCACGGAAACTGGCTGAGGGAGAGACGGACGAGCTCTGCAAGAAATCAGTACAGTATTCTGAACAGGGTTTGGGGAAAAACACGTACTTTGATTATTTTAATGGTTAGTATTGATAATAACAATGTAGCCTACATTGTTATTATCAACCCAATCAAAATTTAAGGACTTGGCTTTCAATGTCTTGTTTGGTGAAATATGAGGACTCTAATTTGGCATGTTTTGGGGTAAAGCATTAACCTGATGCTGCCAGATGGTTTGTTTCACAGAACCATCTGGGAACTCGATCTTGGAAACTGGTTAAAATGGCAGGCACTTTCAAAAGGTACTAGGCAGGTGATTGGATGAACATCTGTCTATCATGGGCTAGTCTCGCTGGCCATCCTCCTCTCCCTTCCGTCTGAGGAGTCTAGCGCCGCAGCTGTCCATAGTGGGATTGGGCGGCGCTTAGCGGCAGTGCCCTTGGAAAATAGTTTCAAACAATCCAACTTGCCGTTTTCAGCGTGTAGCAACGAGCTAGCGTGTAGGTTTCTGCCGTTAGCTTGCTAGCTAGTTAGCGTTGTTGTTTTCACTGAGGTGGCAGGGCACTATTTACAGCGATTGGTCGGAGCCAATGACAGAGCTTGTAATAAGCCGGGAATAATTAAATATTCATCACAGTGTTTTCATCTGGATGTAAAAATATTGATCCTAGGACAGTAAGAGGTCCAGAGAGCTGAGGCATATTCATGCATTTCAATGCTGTGTATTTATTTATCTTTTAAATCAAGTACTTTATTTTCAAGGCCATCCAATCATTTTCAAAAACTCAAATCTTATTTTTCTCAAATCCGCAAACTTTAAAGGATTTACACGGCCTGTGGGAACCTGGGCAAAGTATTAGTCAGTATTAAAGGAACATGCCATCGCCAACATTTTGGGAGATTTGCCTATTTGCCATATTCTCGATAGTAAGACAAGAATATAGATTCCCTTCTCTTCTCTGTGCGTGCAATAGAAAAGTAGCGACGTGCCCTACTGCTAGTTAGCTTGGCACAATGAATGAAGATTCATTCAAGAAGAGAAGGGTATCTATCTTGTCATTGTGAATATGGCAAATAGGTGAATCTCTCAACATATTTGTTATGTTCCTTTAAGTCTGATGGAGGTTGGTGTGTATATACTGTACAGTACGAAAGTCTCTCATGATGACATATGACCTTATGACCTGCTATTAAAGCTTGAATCAAATCAAAGATTATTACAAATCGTGTTGTATATGTTAGGATTTCCATTTAGAAATGTCCATTTAGAGTAAATTTTATGCAAATGCAACTAAATTTAGCCAAATCTGGCATTTGAGTGCAGAGCCAGACAGGGACGCTAACACAAAGTAACTCACTGACAGTTTGACATATGACTATGAACTCTACAGCATTATTTTTGAAGGTTCTTTTTTTGGTCCAGTGATGTCTCTATTTTCTTAATAAAATATGGCATCTTTTAAATAGCATTACTTAAGCATGAATCCTCTTTTCGAAGCAAAGATCAAAATAATAACTAAACATTTCCTCTCTTGCTCTGTTTGTGTCGCTCTTGATCTCTCTCTCTCTCTCTCTAGCTGTCTCATTGGAAGGTGCTCCTTACCCGGCAGACGATGGACAGAAAGAGGAAGAGAGGAGGAGGACCTTTCACTCGACCTTTCCACTAACTCACGCTTGTAACCTTTCCACTGGCCTTTGCCGTGCTGCAAGTGTTGATGACAAAGAATGTGTGGGTGAGGAGGGGTGGGGGTGTGTGTGGGGGGGGGAGGGTGTCACTTCAACCTGTTTACATTTCAGTACTCCATGTGCACACAATGAAGAGATGTGTGTACAGGTGTGTGCACTTGTCTCTCGAGACAGAGCAGGTTGAGGACATTGATCCTCTCTCTCTCTCTCTCTCTCTCTCTCTCTCTCTCTCTCTCTCTCTCTCTCTCTCTCTCTCTTGCTCCAGACTGGTTAGATTAATTGCAAATTAGCTCTTTCAAAATCATCAATGCAAGTTAATTTTACTGCGGAGACAAATGAAGGTGCTGATGGCAGTAGAAGCAATGTGCGTGTGTGCAGAGATGGGAAGTAACTAAGTACAAATACTTCGTTACTGTACATAAGTAGGATTTTCAGGTATCTGTACTTTACCGAGTCTATTTATTTTTCGGACAACTTACTTTTACTCCCTACATTTTAACACAAATATCTGTACTTTCTACTCCTTACATTTTCGAAACAGGATCATTAACGTTTGATGATGTAACACTGTCTGTCTCTCTCATCTCGTGCTCTCAGATTTCATGCATTATGTGTATCTTTTTTGTGGAAAAACCATATCCCACATATTATTCATCAAAGTAGTGTTATACATCTTAAAACATGTTTGGAGGGGGATCTGCTAAATTTAATAGTCTTCGAAATCATATTACTTATTTGGAGGCGTGTCTGTCTGCCTGTCTGTCTGGAGTTGCATTGTGACATCATTGGTGATGTCACACAATGTCATAAATCACTAGATGTACAGTTCTAGATGGCTCAGCCATCTACAACCAGGTCAGGCCAGGTCGCTACCATAGTGATGTCATAAATCACTGATGATGTCACAGATGATGTCAACAGTGATGTCACTCGAGAAATTGTGATGTCATCATTGATGTCACTTGAGCAATTGTAATGTCATCAGTGATTTAACTTGAGCAAATCGTCTTCTGTTTGAGACACATTCAGTGATGTACTCTGACAGACCTGAAGAAATGGCTGCTAAAGCAGAGCATGACTTGCAGCTCCACTATTCTGCAGACGCAGGAGACCTGGACAAACTGAGGACCCTGCTGCAGCAAAACCACTTCAGAAGGCTGATCAATAATGTGTACCCCAGCAGCCATCTGGGGCTCGCAGCCTGGGAGGGTCATGCTGCCTGTGTGGCCTACCTGATCACCCAAGGTGCCCAAGTAGACCTAGCTGATATCATAGACTGCACGCCTCTCTACGAGGCCGTGTACCACGGTCACCTGGACTGTGTCCGGATCCTCCTGGAAGCCGGGGCTGACCCCAACATAAGGAGGGTAAAAGACTACACCCTGGTCTACTATGCTGCCAAGGCGGGAAGGCTGGGTATACTGCAGCAACTCATCAGGTTCCGTGCTGCTGTTGACATGGACAACGTTCACACCCTCACAAGGTCTCCTCTCTACATCAGCGTTAAACGCAACCACCTGGACTGCTTCCGCCTGCTGCTCCAAGTCGCTGGCGTTCTGCCCCGTGATGTGGCTTCTCGTCTGATCGAGGTGGTGCTGTGGTGGAGTTGCCAGGCGGCCTTTGTCCAGCTGCTGCTAGACCACGGCGCTGGTGAACAGGGAGCAGGCACAGCTGGAGGTGTGGGTGGATCCCGAGGCGCTCAGGGTCTTTGTTGAGGCCACGAGATGTCCTCCCAGTCTGGCCCACGTCTGTCGCATCCGGATTCGCCAAGCACTGGGCACACATCGCCTGAACCAAGTCCACTCCCTCCCACTAACACAAGTGATGAAGGACTTCGTGCTCCACCAAAACTGACTTGAAGGACTGTCAGTTTATTTATTTTCATTTGCTAGATTGAGTTCTTCAGTGACTGTGTTTCAAACAAATCCAGGACCAGAGATTAAACACCATCAGCATACACCACCTGTATCCAATCTTACTGCTATAATTGGAGAGCTGTCTGTCCGTGTGCTTGGTTCATCGTCTCCAGGCGCACCTAAACCCACACACCTCTGTGACAGGTGCACCTACACCCACACATCTCTATGACAGGCGCACCTACACCCACACACCTCCGTGACAGGCGCACCTACACCCACACACCTCTGTGGGAGTGTGAGGTGCTAACACCAAGGACATTAAGGCACAGATGTTCATGCAATTCACACAAACTGTACCCTGTGGACTGTTGCCAAGGCAACTGTCGACCACCGACAAGGGGCTTATTGGTTTCATGAAGAGTGACTGTTAGTCGCCATGTCAAAGAGCAGCTCTGTGTGTGTGTGTGTGTGTGTGTGTGTGTGTGTGTGTGTGCGCGCGCGTGTGTGTGTTATTGCAGTGCACTAATGACAGGCATTCATCATTCTGGTCTCTCTATCCCTACCACTGATTTCTGACGTCCTGCACGCACGCACGCACACACACACACACACACACACACACACACACACACACACACACGCATGCTGCTAATCGCTCCCATCATGGTGCCTACAGCTCTAAGAGTGTGTGGAGGAGGATATGGCTACATGGGGGGCAGGAGATAACATATTAAACATTCCTCCTGTCTCCACCTACTCCAAAGCCCCAGTGAACACAGCCTGCTAAACAGCCTATGTGTGTGTGTGTGTGTGTGTGTGTTTGTGTGCGGATGATAGGTTCACCAGTAGAGCTCAGACTGCTGGAATAAAGGAATGCTAATCTGCTCATTGAGTATTCAGCAAACCAAATGTTTGCCTTGGGAAAAAGCTCTGCTTAAGGGACTAATTACTACAAGCACTGGATGTAACGTTTCTTTATCAGCTGCTGCTGCCTTCCTCACTTCGCCAGCCAGCCTTGCACTTATTGTTTGGCTCATGTTACGGTTTCACTTTCACTTGCATTATTCGTGCTAATTTACGTGTGTGTGTGTGTGTGTGTGTGTGTGTGTGTGTGTGAGATTCATGTTGTAATTATTTCAGGGATAATGTAAACAATGGTAGCAATAACACTACAATTACATTACAATTACACTTGTCATCATGTTTGTTCGTAACAAATGACATTAATTGTAATATACCCAACTCACATCAACATCCGTGTGCAAAAGGAAGAGAGAAAGGAATGACTTACCTTGACCGAGTCTCTGTCTGAGGAGGTGGAGGAGAAGAGACAGAGAGAAAAGACAGAGACAGAATAACATACTGTAGCTGATTAAAAGCATTTCATTCACAACCACAAGACAACATGCACAAAGACGTGTGCTACAGTAGTTAGTACACAGATGAAGCAGAGAAATGAACTTCCCTTCTCCCTCATGCCCTCAAGCCCTTCCGTGTTTTCCTTCTATGAACTGATAGCTACGCCTGACATGAAGGAAAAATAGGGCAAAAAGTTGATTACAGTCATTCAAATCTTCCCAGTTCTTCAATTTTTATTTTCAGTTATCCAATTACAATGATCACTAGGCTACCTAATTAGCCCTTTCCATCTAGCTATGTTAGCTCATTAAAACAACATCACTTTATGACAAGGCAATAAATACCAAAGCAGCAAGAAATAGGCTACATGACTGCATCGTTCAGTCAGAGTAGAGGAACCCATCAAGCAAGTGGCTCGCAGTAGTCACCAGATTATGTCATATGGCAGTTTGCCTATCAAATCAATACAGTGTATTGGCTAACGTTACTCAGCAGATGGAAGCGGTGTCTGGGAAGCTCTGTAGATCCTCAGACCTGATTAGACAAGCAAGTTGAAGTAGCAAATCCACGTGCTTCAGCATCAGCCGTAGCCTACAACTGCTTTGGGATTCAACACCCTGACATTGTTCCCCTGAGCTGGAAAAGCAGCTATAGATCTGTCTTTTTGAGTCAGCTTTGAGAAATAAAGTGGCCATAGGGTCGAAACAGAGGGCAAGTTGGCAGCAGTGCATGCATGCATTAGCATAATGACATGGGCAAGTAGTTGTCAGCACAGAGACGTGTTTATTAAAAAAGCTCTAAAAAAACAACAAGCAAATAATGTACTCCCTTCCTCCCTCCTCTCCCTCACCCTTTCTCTCTCTCTCTCTCTCTCTCTCTCTCTCTCTCACACACACACCACACACCACACACACACCACACACACACACACACACACACACACAGCATAGAGATGAGATTGCATTTCTATTGATTCTGCTGCCTAATGGAAGTAAGTATTACCTGAGGTAGCAGCTTTACAGAGCTACAGGGCAAGGTTAACTGCTCTATTGCACTGTAAAAAGCCCTCACAACAAAGCTGTAACAGAGTCATTAAGGGCAACCACACACTGTGTCTGTGTCTCTCCCTCTCACCCACCCACACACACACACACACACACACACACACACACACACACACACACACACACACACACACACACACACACACACACACACACACACACACACACACACACACACACACACATCAACACAAACACACACAGTGTAATTACTGCTTGAGCTCAAAGTAAGCTGGGAGAAGAATTAGTGGCATTCTCAGTGTACAACAGAAAAGTGGCATGGCAAATCAGTGTCACACTGATTCCTAACTGGACACGATGCGAACGAGCAAACAGATTGATTCAGTTTTTACGACTGTGCCCGCTAAGCAGAGCCGTGCTCATAAGGAGGCATTTTCAGCTCAGTCAGTCAGTCCGGGAGGGGAAAGTGAGGTGAGCGTCATGATCCTGTACAGGATCTGTTCTTGTTACCAATGAAGATGTTCTAACCTGCTCCATGTGTCAGCGAACAGGCTAAGCGACGTGTCGCCTTTACTTCCTGACAACGGCATTGTGCATCACACACAGCCACAGGCCACATTTCTCTCTCTCACCCGTATAAACACACACACACACACACACACACACACACACACACACACACACACACACACACACACACACACACACACACACACACACACACACACACACAAAGCAGGCCTACCTCTCTGGTGCTGGCTGTTGTCATGGTGTTTCCTGTGGTCTTTGAGTGGCAGCTGGTGACTGAGGGCGGAGGAGAGAGCCAGCAGGCCAGGGGGGGGCGGGGGGCAGGGGGGGGCTGCAGGCCGCTGGGTGAGGTGTGAGCGGCACGGGGAGGGCGTGTCCATGAGCCTGGAGCTGCTGCTGCTGAACACACACAATCCACCAACAAATGACACATTTCATTGTTGTGCTGTCACGAAATATATAGCTATATTATCATATATATTCCTATAACAAAATTGCCTAGGCGGTCGGTGACTGTTAGTCACAATTTGCATCACAATTTGCGTCACATTTTGTGTCACGATTTTGGTCATGTTTTGGTCATATTTATTACATCATCACTGTGACACATCATCAGTGTCTGTGGCATCACTGATGATGTCACCATCTCAAAGCCACTACTGACCCCTCCTCTAATGCCCGGATGTAAACAAACCAGGCATGTGTTAGTGGGAGTGGACCATTGGCTGTAACGTTAGTAGTCAAAGGAGCGGAAGAGAGATGGCATCTCATAAAACCAGTGCAGTTTGGCAGTATTTTGATCCACTATATGAAAATATGGTTATATGTAGGCTGTGTCAGATCAAACTGGCTCATAACGTTAACTACTCGACCGACATTCAGCACAGGCATGTCGACACCAGGACAGCAGGACTTGATGCTATAGCATTGCTAACGCGTTTTAGTCAGACAAGCTAACGCGTTAGCCACTTCCACTTAACTTTGTTGAACGTAAAGGCTAGTTAAATGGACTATATTTAGCCTGAATACATGTTTTCTGATGTGCAATGTTCATAAACAGCGCAAGATGTGAATATTGACGATTATGATGAACGAAATGAACGGTTTCAAATGGCTCTTAAATACACGCAATCTTTTTTCAGATCTTGTAGATTAAATTGTGGTCAGTTTTGTCTGTTTTCTGAGTGTTTTCTTACTTATAGACTGGACTAGTCTAAGTTAAACAAAATAGACTAGTCATCAGGGAAATTAGTCGCCACCTGCATCCCTAACGTCTTTCGTGGGGCACCGCTTCAGCGGTTCATCGTCTCTAGAGTCTCCACCTAAGATTGAGTGCACGTAGGGTGCGAAAATTCTAGTATTATCAAAGGAGCGCTACTGGGTATCACAAAAGTCCACAGCAGGAAGCACTCAACAGATGCTGCTATAGACGGTTTTCACCAGAGCGCAACCCCACAGCACTTCCTTTTTCTCAGCATTCGGCAAACTGCAGAAATATTCACTCGACATTGTTACTTTTGTTTTTGCTGCTCAGCTGTATAGACGGTTTTCACGGAATGGTCAATCCTGCACTTGAATGTTTTTTTTTCTTTTATATCCATAGCAAACACTGCAACAGGAAGTGAGCGGGGGTTCAATTTAGAATGTTTTTGTTGTCAAGTTAAAACCATCTATAAGAAAAAAAACATCTGAAGCACTCTGTTGTGAATGAACACAACATATTTAAAGCCTTTATTTCATATTAGCAATATTTAAATCATGTTTTGCCCCATGGTAGATGAAGACATTGTAAAAAAC
>NC_139631.1:19505987-19514342 GCF_964638095.1 Poromitra crassiceps | reverse complement strand
GTTCAGACTCAGAGCATATCTGCCTATCCCGAGCTGGGAGGATTAGCACAGGATAATCTCTGTGTTTGTGTGTACACGTGTGTGTGTGTGTGTGTGTGTGTGTGTGTGTGTGTGTGTGTGTGTGTGTGTGTGTGTGTTAGCGTGTGTGCTCTGTATCTGTCTTTTCACCACAATCCGCCCCACACACTTCTACTTCTGCCAATCCATCTCTGTCTGTCTGTCTGTCTGTCTGTCTGTCTGTCGGTCTGTCTGTCTGTCTGTCTCTCTCATCTCACTCTGTGGTTCTCTCTCACCATCTCAACTCAGTGACAGTGTTTGGGTCTTACCTCTTGAGAGAGGAAGGGGATGACTTGCGCACAGATTGCGTTCAGCCTCTTGACGATCTCCGCCTGCAAGACAGAGAGGCGGGCACAGAAAACACATTCAGCTCCCACCAACAAAACAAAGACAGGCAACGCTCTCACACGACATACAGTCAATGCACACGAGCCACCACTGCACACACAAACTCAATTCACGTCAGTTCAGTTCACGTCAGTTCAGTTTAATTCAATTCAATTCAGCTCAATCTCTATTCATAATCATTTTCATTTGCAGAAAAATAGATGCCTGTTTTTCGCCTCTCTCTTGTGGTCAACAGTCAAGTCAGGAAAGCAGTGATTCAGCCTGTACTGAGTTCATGAACGCTTTAACATTTGCTGTTCTAAACACTTGTGGGCAAAAACGTCTCTGGCACACAGGAAGAGACGCCGTTTATCTTTGTTCACCAACAGGAAGTCCAAGCAAGACGTCACATGACTTGACACTGTTTGATTGACAGCTGATCTCTGGGAAGTGCAGTGCAAAAACAACGAAGAAATGAGCGCTTACCAACAAGATTGTAAAAAAAAAAAAGAGAGAATCTCACAGATTACTCGTGGACACCTGAATAAAGTGGTTACGATGCTAACTCATGTGGTAACGAGGGAGTTAGTTCGAATGTTTCTTACTATGTCCTGTGTTTTCATACTGTAAATATGCGTTGGTAACCATTGTATAAACTAGAGAATGTGGGCCAGGGGTGTAAAGTGGGGGGCAAATGTGGGGGGGCTGGCCCCCTTGCTCGGATCACACCCATTTTCAAACTCAACCTTCATTTTGATGTCAACTACACACCTGTAAAGTTTCATGACTGCATCTTGCACGGTTTTGACACTATTGTTCACAGACAGAAATTTTAGTCTCGCTTGCCAGACTTTCTCCATTGTAGCAGCGCAGAGGGCTCCTCTTACTCTCACTCTGGTATAGTGGGGGGAAAAGGCTCTGTTATCTTTACAACCATCCACCGAAAGTACCAAGCAGGCCTGCTTTATTGTACAATCCAAATCTTCGTCAAAACTTGGCATTTTCAGTGTGTCTTGCTAGCTTGCTAGCTAGAATTGTTGTAGTTTCGCAGCGGCGGAGGCATTTGAGAGCGACACACAGTTTAGCAGAAAGAGATTTCCTTTCACTTCGACTGAAATGGTCGGAGGCCATGGCAGAGCTTATGCCTGCTTCCAGTGAGTCAGACCAGACAGACATATTAAGCACCTGGCAAATGAACAGCTTCTGTGGTAGCTCCTGCTACAGTAGGTGTCTCTAGGACCACACACACACACACGCACGCACGCACGCACGCACGCACACGCACACACACACACACACACACACACACACACACACACACACACACACACACATACACATGCACGCACTGTCGCACACAGACACACACACACACAGACAGACAGACAGACAGACACACACACACACACACACACACACACACACACACACACACACACACACACACACACACACACACACACACACACACACACACACACACACACACACACACACACACACACACACACACACACACACACACACACACACACACACACACACACACACACACAAGCAGAGTACAGCCAGCCTGCAGACTCTGGGTTATTGCTATTGTCACTATTAATACTAGTCTTTATGATGGGGCTGAAGCTGCAAAATGCTACAGGCTGAGAATCTCTATGTGCTGCTCATAGTGATACATCCACAGAAGACCTTACATACATACATGTGTGAATCTATATGTGCTGCTCATAGTGATACATCCACAGAAGACCTTACATACATACATGTGTGAATCTCTATGTGCTGCTCATAGTGATACATCCACAGAAGACCTTACATACATACATGTGTGAATCTCTATGTGCTGCTCATAGTGATACATCCACAGAAGACCTTACATACATACATGTGTGAATCTCTATGTGCTGCTCATAGTGATACATCCACAGAAGACCTTACATACATACATGTGTGAATCTCTATGTGCTGCTCATAGTGATACATCCACAGAAGACCTTACATACATACATGTGTGAATCTCTATGTGCTGCTCATAGTGATACATCCACAGAAGACCTTACATACATACATGTGTGAATCTATATGTGCTGCTCATAGTGATACATCCACAGAAGACCTTACATACATACGTGTGCGTGCCTGCAAATGGCCTACAGGGATTATTTAAAAAAATCACTACTCCCTCTCTCCTTGCATTTTATTTTTTATGTATTTTCCTTGCAGTTCTCGCTTTCATCATTCTCGGACTCGTTCACTACTAGTGATGTCTTAAGACTAATTTCAATGATGAAGACTACCTCAGCCAATGCCCGGTCCAGGTTATATCATCCCATCCATTGATATGCACGCCCCTTTCATTCATCTCTCTCTCTCCCCTCTGCAGCCAACGCCCTGTTCAGGTTATATCACCCATTCATTGATATACACACCCCTTTCATTCATGCTTCTCTCCTTGTTCAATCACAGTCTCCCACGCTCCCCCTCTCTGGCCAATATCCAATCAGCTCAAGCTTTTCTGCTGGCCATTCACCTAACTGGAGTAGTATATCAGAGTCCATGTTTTTACTATGTTGTAACTCACCTATCTGTGCTGTCACCCCTCAGTTGCTGATCATCGCAGAAGCAGTTGTTTCACCCCACCTCCTCCCCTGACCACCACCAACGTCATGACGCTATCCTATATATCAGAGGTTCTCAAATGTTTTTCAGCCAAGGACCCCTTACAAGATAGAAAATACACCGGGGACCCCCTCATTCTGATTTGTGATTTTGGGCTACGCTTAATTGTTTCCACAGTAACGTACTTGACTTTTAAATGTATAGGTTTGTTAGATTAGAATGTAATCCATGAACCATTTTAGTTTTAAAGCATATAATATTTTCATTGAACTATGAAGCTTTTGCAGCCAACGCTGCCAACGCAGAACCACTGCAATACAGTATATCACTGACGTCCTCCTCACGTCTCAGGAGGAGCATCATCATATCATAGAGTCATACACCAAATCTAATTTGTTTATTGTATCATTAAAGTTGATTTGTTCTTACTAGTCTCTCATTATTGAAGTATTGGTTAGTGATTGAGGAATTGAAGCTTAATCTACTGCTGCACTCTCTGGACAACAACATCAGTTAATACAGCTCATTTTGGGGAAGGGAGGGAGGGAGAGAGCTGGAGAAAAGAGAGAGAAGAGTAATTTACATGGAATGTGTTTGGGCCCACTTGAGATTCTGGAGGAGTACACAGGATGGGCTACAGTTGAGGAGACAGCTAAAAGGAAGTAGTGCTCATTGTGCAAAAAGAAGATGCATGTGAGATACATTTCACCTGAATCAGCTAAATAAGGAGAATACTAGGAAAACACCTATTAACCAAGATAAGCCTAATTCCTTGAAGTCCAATATTGTACAAACTAGATGTGTGGAGAGGAAGTGAAGCTGTGCTTCTTCACATAACATTTCTCTTGCCTTCCAAAATGCTTGTTTAATTTGTATAACCTTTATACGTTCATGTCTGCTGATGACAGATGCTACCTCTGCACTGCTATCAGGAGGCCCTGAGAGCAGCTTCTAAAACCCAATGACAGACACTGACGAAACTATTCAGACAGAAGCACAAGCAACACTGTTAAGAGATCGGGACACACGTGCGGGCGCGCGCGCACACACACACACACACACACACACACACACACACACACACACACACACACACACACACACACACACACAAGAATGTAGGTACACACTGACAAACCCCTCTCTGTATTCACCAGATGTGTTCACTGAACCCAAAGGTTTGTTTTTATTAAAGGTACACCCCCCATCTCTCTGTATCTCTCACCCCCCCTCTCTCTCTCTGTATCTCTCACCCCCCCCCCCCCCCCCCCCCTTCATGTAAGATATTTCTAACAGGAAATTGACTGATCCATTGTCCCAAAGGGAGTGCTAGTACAGTAGTAGTGCAACACAAGCCCCATGCACACACACACACACACACACACACACACACACACACACACACACACACACACACACACACACGCAGAGCTGCACTTTATAAGTCAAGAAGCATCACCTCCTTCGACAACTAGACAACGCATTGAAGTTACAGTGTCGCATACAATAAAAACTGAGAATCTCTCATGGGGAAATCTGGTTTTACAGCAATGAACACTAATAGGACTATCACTGACTGTGCATGGTAAATAAATTCACCTAGACATTTTAGTGATATTTGCCTTGGTAATTTAGTTTAGCAGTGTTGTTTTGAGAGTTGAGACCGATTCTTTATATTTTGGCATATGGCTGAATGGCACTGCCCAAGGTCTTGTCTCATTTGGCTTTTCAATGTCATCTCGTAGATATATTTTGTAACGGAAACAATCTTTTGAGCTGATTTGTCCAACACTTAGAGAACTTGAGCGTACTTGAGTTTCAACATTCCTATCAAGAAAGACATGTATGTTAGGGTTAATACTCCTGTCAGTGCCCCTGACAAGGTACTGGCAAAAGAACTGGAGTTGGTCCCCGGGCGCTGCACAGTGGCTGCCCACTGCTCCTAGTTCTAGGAAGGTTCCTAGTAGAGGATGGGTCAAATGCAGAGGATGAATTTCCCCAAGGGGATAAATAAAGGATAACTTAACTTAACTTATAATATAACTTGACCAAGAGCTTCATAATGGCTGCATGGTATATTGGTGAATAGGCTACAGATTAAACCCTCTAGTTGACCAAAGTGGCCATGTAATACTTCAGCTAGTTGTGATAGCAGTGGAACAGTTTGTCAATTTATTGGCCAAAGTTTTCACAATGTATCTCCCCTGTCAATTTCCATTTCAACTGAAATCCATGGAGGTTAGCCTTAGCCATGGATTTGGCTGTTCTTGTTAAGCTGTTTGTCCAACACTTTGTAGGCTGCTGTTAATAGTGGTTTCCTATCGGCTCGACTTTCTCCACTTACAAATTCCATTTGTGTGGGATTATATCCTGATTCAGCACAGCTGTCGTGGATTAGCTTCTGTAAAACACATAATCACCTCACCTGTGGCTGAATCACTTCACCTGTGGGTGATTGGGGGCGGCGTCCTGATTGGCCCAAGGCTATAATGAGCCCCAATCCAGGCACGGCCCCTTTGGTTAATCTGATTGGAAGCATGTTTAGGAGCGGCTATTGTGTGGAGAAAGTCTTCACTCAGGAAACATGGGTTACAATGTAACCAAACGTTATTCTGCAAATACACAATTTGACTTTGCATTAAAGGGACAGAAACAATTACGGTACTGTAAATTTAGCAACAATAAACTTTATATGTGAGGAAGGTGTTGTTGGCAACAGTATGGATTAATCTAGTGTGAAAGAAACTGGCGTTGTAAGGTGCAGTGTTTGGGATAGCCTGTACTGCAGTATCTGGCACAACCACTAACACTGTTAATGACTGGTGTCCCTGCAATGATTCAATGAATTGCTGAAAACTTTGACTTTGTAACCTCTGGGATCAAAGATAAGCGTGCAAAGCAAACTCAGACAGACAAAAAGGGGCAATGTGCTCAACCAAGCTACATGTGAATGGAAAGCCAGACAAAAGGAATTAATGAAGCACCACCATGACATGACATGACATGACATGACATGACATGACATGACATGACATGACATGACACATCTCATTGCAGACCATGTACCCTTTGCCACCAGTGGAATTCACTTTGTGAGAGCCGAGAGTCAGAATCACACAATCCGGCCCAACTAGTCGAGTGGGGAGAGACCCAATCAGTGTGTCAAGCAGATGCTGAAATCTAGTTGATCTACACATTAGTCTGACAAAGACACCTGTCTTTGGTCTGTCCTACTCACTTGATCACGTCCTACGATTCAATTGACGTCAGAGTAAAGCAGCACTGCAGCCACCTACTGCCACAGATATCCAGGATGCCCTAAAAATGTTCTATTTATCCAGGGAAGACTTGCATGTGCACACATGCCCTTTTTCAGTGTAGTTCTGCCTGACACATGTACACACGGGAGCTGCCCAGTGTAATCAGTCTCCCAATAATTATTGGCCACTGAGAAACTCCACTGGAGCGGGTGGGTTTTAACTGCCTTGCTCAAGGGCACCTTGAGGGCATATCTTGTTTGCATCCGCTGCTCAGCCTTTCCCAGCTGGGATTTGAAGTGGTGATCCTGTAGTTTCAGTTGCAGAGAGGGGAAGAGGCACGCTAAAAGAACAGAACCGCTTTTTCCATTCTGGTTGTGGGGATAGATGTGTATAGAGATAGCAGATGGATGGCAGCCAGCTACACTGGTGAGGATCCGAGTGCGTATGATGTCGCCACATCAGCTGGAGACTGATAGGCCTGCCAAGCATCGCCGTATCACCTGCCTGCTCTCTGAAGTGTATTTATAACAAAGTCAAACATGCACAAACAGTCAGACACATCAAATGTGTGCATAGTGCATACTGTGCTTTATTTACACTTCACCTTAACCTAGGGAAATCATAAATAGTGGTGACAAAAACTCAAAGAATGGTTGCTTTGTCGAGGACAAATGCAGCTGAGGGAGGATTTTGGAGCTGCTTGATCAGTCATAAAAGTGCAGATATCCTCAAAAAAGCTGAGCAAGTCGAGCCTCGAAACAATATTTTTTCGTTGAGATGTTAGCATGAGGGGGAAGTTAGCATGTTGAGATGTTAGCATGAGAGGGGGAAAAGGGCAATGAACCAGAAAAGGAAATGAAGATGCTTTTCCACAAGGCAACACAACCAGTCACGTGACATTTAATTCAGACCAACTGCAGATAGCTGTGCACTGGGGCTGGTGGGCAAAGAATTTGACTAGTTTGGCCAGCAAGCCTGTGCTATTTTTTCCACAATCGTGTCCTTTTGTCTGTACAACCCTGAAGAAATGTGTTTCTACAGCAAGTATACCATAACCTGACATGGCCAGATGGTTTATTACACATAACCATCTGGGAACTCGTCCTTACTGTTTGCAAAAGGGTAGGCACTTTCAAAAAATACCTGGCAGGAGATTGGATGAACGGTCTGTTTATTACCATCTATCACGGGCTAACTTCTACTACTTAGGACCGCCTCCTCCTCCCTCAGATGCTGATTGGTCCGCGCTACTGGTAGAGTTGAGTCAAATGCATACAGTATCTGGCAGCATGGCAAGATGGCTTTCTCGCTTGATCGTAATCTCACAAATCCAGCTGCCTCGCAAGCCGGTCAGGTATACAATACTGTGGCCTTGCGTCGACCTGTATGTCACAGTCTGACATATAAATGACAATGACCAACACACAGGAAATGACTGTGCAAAGAGCCAGCTCAGGTTAGCACCCAAACCAGTTCATGAAGGCTTTAAAATGTGCTGCTGAGTAGGTCTTTCTCACCATTAGTCGTGTGTTTTACATTTCCAGCAGCAGCAACAGTTAGTAAATAGAACAGCTGGGTAGTTAGCATGAGCAGCAATAACCAACATGGCTGAACAGACAAAGGAAAGAGCGCCACATACAGAAATATCCTACTTCATCAACAGAAAACGCAAGGAAAAAGACGTCACAGAGTCCTCAACATACTGTTTGGTTGACAGGTGATGACCTCTGGGAATAGTCGTGCAAAAACACCAGCAACGATCACGTAGGGATCACAGATGTCACCCAAATGAAGAACACAAAAAAACAGGTCTCACATCACAGATGACCACTTGAACTCCTAACAACAAAGGAAATGAGATCAGGCTGGAGAGCTGGAGTCAGATCGGGTCAGAGAGAGGATCAGATGTCTGTCTCCCCTGTGGAGCTTTGTAAGCACCGCATCAGCACCACTTTTCACCACCAGCCAATACACCTAATGGACCCGCCATATAAAGGCTATATTCCTGTCATGAGTGTGTGTGTGTGTGTGTGTGTGTGTGTGTGTGTGTGTGTGTGTGTGTGTGTGTGTGTGTGTGTGTGTG
>NC_139631.1:19460987-19500987 GCF_964638095.1 Poromitra crassiceps | reverse complement strand
CTGTGTTTTAATGGTTACACCAACATGTTTCGGCGAGTGCCTTCGTCGCAGTGCACTGCACCCTGACGAAGGCACTTTCGCCGAAACATGTTGGTGTAACCATTAAAACACAGCAGAGGAGATTTTGAGTGTGCGACTTCTTTTCTTTATGTTACTTTGAATTTTCATTAGTCTGCACCTCTTCAAACTTTTTGGGTGTGCTCCACTCTATATATACTTTGTATCTTACAGTGAAATAAGTCACCATTAAAATAGCAACAATGTCACTTCAGTTATCTACAGTGACTGTGTTTAATGTGGATTGTGGACAACTAGAATTTCCATGTCTCTGATAATACAGTAATAGCATGATCCCAGTCTAACGCACACATCAACATTACAATTAATGCTAGCAGACTTCAGTGGCATTTGGTCACCATTGCTGATGTTCTGCTATGCTCCAGTCCAGTCCAAACAGTGCATTATAGCCTACCTGTGATACTGGGCTTGGAGGAACTGGAACTCCTCCTTGATTCGGTCGCAGGACTCTGTGACAGTGAACTTGAACGGCTGCCCCGGCTGGTGGGGGACCTTGGACGGCATCAAACCAAACCAAACAGTGGGTGAGGAAGGCGAGAGCTGAGCCAGCAAAAGTTCAATGTCATCATGATACAGACAAGACTGTAGGTTACAATAGGCCACTGTCATGCGGAAAGCCTTTTTGTTGTATTTCCTTATGCGCGTACATTCACAAGCGTGCGCTCACACATCTCTCTCTCTCTCTCACACGCACACACACACACGCACGCACACACTCACACACACACACGCACACGCACACGCACACACACAGATGGTCGCCTGCGAGCACGCACACACAGCTGCAGCATCTTGACAATGAGCGTAATTGTCCGTGCGAGCGCGCAATGGCACGGAAACGTCATCTAAACTGATTACGCATCAGGCGCGCGGGTGTTAATCTGCATTGTTTTGACATTCTGCCTCGTGCACACTATGTTACTTACCGGGTGCCGTGCCGGGGGGTACATCTTGCTCAGATCTCGAATCATTAAAATGTATTGCAAAGTTCATCCACTCGAAACACGAAAAGAAACGTATGAGCCCGTGCGTAAAAGTCAGTGGCCGGTTAGCAGGCTATATGTGCAGGTTCCTCCATTCAGTGTGGAAATATCCTCCAAGCTTTGGCTGCTCGTCATTTCTAAAAGACACTATTTCAAAAGTCCATTTCTGATCAAAGCACGAGTTGCCTTAGTCTTGTTTTTTCCAGCAGGCTGAGCGGTTTATTCTATGCACCTTCCCCTCCGAAAACTAATATCAAATCCTCTATCTCATAACATTCTCGCCTTTTACTGCTTTTCGTACAGCATCTACTTCTAGGCTACTTAAAGACCTGCTTGTCCGAGAGCGGGTTCGGTCCGTCCACGGCGTCCCGTCACGCGCATAACGGGTAATTTCCTACAGTCTCCGGTAATGTTCATATCTCGACACGGCGACCACGCACCGACTGTAACGCCCTACCCCTATGAAACACAATTCAGAAGCAACCAGTCATATGAACGCAATTACATATTCATAACAATTATAAGTGGCCGTATCGTGACGTCGGGACGTGTAGTTTAATTCACATTAGACGATAATCCGCTCTCCAGATGTGCGCCTTCTGTTAAGAACTACAACTTCCTGACCTCTCCGCAAAACCCCAGAGCCAATGGCGTACGGTCCAAAGGAGGAGCGATCATTAAAGGCAGCCAATGGCGACAGCTCAAAACACCGTTCTTGTGCCAATCACCAACACTCAGTCCAATCACCTCCAATAGGGTGCCATTTATACAGACTCCCCACGTGGGGCTTGGTCTGCTATGTCACAGAAAATTCATGAATTAATCTGGAAAGACTCTCTTGACCTATGTCTCTTATATAGACTTCGGAGCACATGGGTATATAGCCTTTATGTGAATGTGTTTTCCTCTTTTACTGTTGAATTGTCAATTAAAAGCTGCTATTTCATATACTTCCACAGACCACATACTATAGCCTAACCCTGCAATTAAATTATCATTGAATTCCCTTGCTTATGTGCTCCTGTATCAGATGGAAAACACGTGCTATGCAAAAATGTATCTTTGTAATAACATGTCATGTTATATTATGATTGCTCTAAAAATAAATCTTAAATTAAAACCCTTATATATATATTGTATACCTTTGGGTATTTGAAGTATAATCAAGTAGCCTATAATGATATAACTAAAAATGTTTACATTTGGAATAGCATGTTATGATTGATCCAACATTAAAAAATAAACTCCTATGATAAATTGGGTAATGTGTAGATTAAAGTATACTCCTCTCCATCCCTCTCTCTCTCTCTCACACACACACACACACGCACGCACGCACGCACGCACGCACGCACGCACACACACACACACACACACACACACACACACACACACACACGCACGCACACACACACACACACACGCACACGCACACGCACGCACACACACACACACACACACCTGCTCAGTGGGGGAATGAGCGTATACAGTTTATGGCAGCCTAGATTTGCCATTGTGAGTAGATGTTTAGTGTGGGCAGATGAAACACATTGCTGGGTCAGTGGCTTGCCTCAGCACAGTGTTCAGTCATTTAGCTGCACTAACTAACTGTGTCTAAAGCCTCCAACTGCTAAGTGATCTTCTTGTGCTGCACTATTTCTCTCATCTCTGAATTTACCAGCATTCAGTAGGCAGTGCATCGGATCCTTTACATACATCTGTTCCATTTTTTTAAGCGTTTCAGCGTTAAGTGTTGCATATTTGAATTGCACTTTGATATCTAATGGTGTCCTAAGATACATTATGCATGATAGTGCGATATTCAGAATGACAGGATTGTTGAAACGATTGTTTTAATGTACCATAATAAAGCTGTTTATCTTCATATGTTATACTCTTATTTTATTCTCTCTCTCTCTCTCTCTCTCACACACACACACACACACACACACACACACACACACACACACACACACACACACACACACACACACACACACACACACACACGGTGATAACACAACACCCAAAATATGACACAATAGCCGTGTTCGGAATGGTTCACTCGTCCACTCACTCACTATTCTCCATGTAGTGTTTATTATAGTGAACTATTTGGGGAACGATCAAAGGAGATTCGGACACTACCTCACTCTTCTTCTCCTTCGGCAAACACGACAGCATTGCCTTGTGGTATATGAGAGAAATTGTAGGGTACATTCTCTGTTCACTAGAAATTGCTGTGCATTGTGGGTATTTTATAGTGGACTAAATAATGTATCAAATTAACAGTTGAGAATTCGGACACTATAAAAGAAAATGGCAACGCACTAAATAGTCCACTATTTCTGTCATAGGGACCGATTCCGAACAGGGCTAATGTCACTAGTCTCTTCCCCTCTCTTCTGCTCAATCTGTTTGTCTCTGTCTCTCTGTCTCAATATATCTCTCTCTCTCTTCTCTTGCCCATAGCCTACATGCGATTGTACACACACACACCCACCCACACACACACGCACACACACCAGCTCAGCCATTCAAATACACATCTCTATCCACCCACACATACAAACTAATATCTCAGGTAAGCACAGGGCCTAAAGTGACCTGCTGTCGTGGCGCGTGAATCCACTAAGGCTCAGGAAAGGTAATATGGTGCCCTCCCTCCTGAGCCTTGCTGTGTGGGCGAGTGCGGGAGGCGTGGAGGTGAGCAGGAATAAACAGATTTATTTGCCCGCGCCCCTCTCTGATTATTTTGCCCCTGCCTTTTGTTCCAGACCTTATGAAACCCAAATGTCAAGTGAGGCGAGGGCCTCATATCGCGGCCTGTCAATCACGGCCCTGCGCACCTGAAGCCCCGACGCCGGATTATTGGCTTCAACACGAGGGCAGCCTCCTCCGCCAGCCCTAATGCCTCAGACCAGTCCACAGCCACTTTTTTTAAAAGAGGATCTTCATTTGGCAGCTGATGCACGGGAGACTGCAGCGGAGTGGATTCTGAGGGTAGGTGGCTGGATGTGTGTGTGTGTGTGTGTGTGCGCGTGTGTGTGTGCGCGTGTGTGTGTGTGTGTGTGTGTGTGGGGGGGGGGGGGGGGGTGTAGTGGCTTATCTGAGGGGGATTAGAGTGTGTGTGGGGGGGTAGGCTTGGGCTTGACATGGTTTTGATGGGGAGCGGGGGCCCTGACATGTTGCTCTGTGCACTGAGCCTGAGCATCAGCACCTCTTCATATGTCTCTTACTGCAGCTCTCTCTTAACCATCCCTCTCTCACTATCACTCTGTCTGTCTCTCATGATACATACATCAAATTTACATCAAATTCCAGCAGCACTGCTGTTCAATATGTAAACAAAGTATTGAGGAGAAGACAGGGACCACCTCAAACTTCAACAGACATCTGTCAAGGATGCACCCAGGAAAGTGAGAGGCCATCTACACCTGGCACTAACATGCGTTTTGGGTGAACAGATTGCAATCCGATTGCTCTCCAGCTCGAACGTCATCACGCGCGCGCCCCCTGAACGTGTGCATGCACAGGGAAATAGAGGTTATTGTTAAGCTCAAACGCATGCACAGTGAACGTCCCCTTCACCTGGACAAAACGATGGCCGATCACCCAGCACTGCATCTATTTCTTTATAAAAAGGACACGTTGCCCTGCCCCTGCCACTTTTCTTGTTCTTGTTCTTGGCCTGTCTGTAAGCCAGTTTCAGGTGTCTAATTTTTCACTGACATTGTAGCCAGGTCCTGTTGTGGCCATTCTCTGCCAGTTTCTTAGCCACTACTTCATAAATGGGTCGGTTGTGATATGCACTGCCAAGTTTAGCTTGTATACTTTCGTCAGATCAAATTGAAAGCAGGCACTTGGTCTCCTCGTGACTCCATCCACGAGTGTCAATATCATTAGTTCTCCTTTCTTGCTGTTAACGTTAGCGCGTAACGCTAGCTCTGGCTGTGTTCTTTCTTTGTGCTAACTAGATAAACACTCGCACGCGAGGATGTATTTCTGTAATTTGCAATGTAGTTTTAGCGGTAAGGCAACATTTAAGGATGCCAACCGCCATAAAACTGCGAAGAAGATGAAGATGATGTATTTCCGTATGGCAGTTGCTGTATGCGTTTTGAGAGGACGCATTGCATTTACACTTGTGTTAAATGTTGTCATAATGTGTCCCTGACCACCTCCGGAGGTGGTTTGGCTGATCAGATTGCAATCCTTCTTCAATGCGTTTTGGGGGTGTTTACACCTGTACTTTCAAATGATAAAATACAATCTGATTGCAATATGATCACCAAAAACGCATGTTAATGCCAGGTGTAAATGGCGTCTGAGATAACGTTACTTGGACTGTTCACTGTTGATAGCTGGCTGGCTGACTGAGTCGTGACATGCTAACGTTAACGCTACAGTAGCTAGCTATGGTAACGTTAGCCTCTGAAGTGACTCAACCACTGGATCCAAGGTGTTTGGTTAGGTCGTGGGGGTAGGCTATATCATCTCATTAACTTAAGTGTGCTCAAGTAATCCCCCAAGCCCCCCCCC
Organism: Poromitra crassiceps; assembly: GCF_964638095.1. Lineage (NCBI taxonomy): Eukaryota > Metazoa > Chordata > Actinopteri > Beryciformes > Melamphaidae > Poromitra > Poromitra crassiceps. The sequence goes on along the minus strand of NC_139631.1, from coordinate 19,495,384 downwards.
CCCCGGACTCAGGCTCAACCTCCATGACTCGGACTTTGACTCAGGTACAGTAATGGCGTCTCAGCTCAAACACTGTGCTCAAGACTCGACTCTGACTCGAGAGATCAACACTGACACCCGCGCGCACACACACGCGCGCGCACACACACACACACACACACACACACACAACTGCCATCTTGATCTTGATTTTTATTGTTTTATGTGTCTTACATTGCGTACTTGTTTATGTCTTATTTTAGGTTATCATGTGTTTTATCTTGTGATTTTATGTCTCCCTGGTGATTTATGTCTGCCTTTATATGTTTTGCTGCAAATCAAATCGCCCTTCTGGGACAAACAAATAAATTAACTTGAACTTGAACACACAACTGACTACATTTTTAGATGATTTTGTAGCGGCGAGTAGTATCCTAGAATACGTCATGCTGTTATCCTATTCACCCTATGTTCATACGCGGCAGTGGGCTAAATTCTTCCGCGTTGTTTTAACACTTCCGGCGGTCATGGCGCGAAATACAAAAGAACGTCAGAAGAAGAGAGTTGTTTTTGTAGCGGACAGTGCAGGGGGTAAAACAAAGAACATAGCCTACTACTTTGAGCTCGGTACACAGCAAGCAAGCGGAGTATCCACTGTTAGCCAGGTCAGATAACGTTATCGTCGACAATGACGAGCACTTTCTTGTAAAACATACCTGGACTCCAACAAAGAAAGCTTCAGATAGTTTTCTCTCCTCCAAGCGCTCGAGCCACTTACGTCTATAAGACCTGCAGACGTTAACGTAATTCCCTGGAATGCGAGAATTAACGAGCCAGTTACATGGCATTGCATTCTTAGACATTGCCGTTTGCTTTTATTTGGTATGTTACATACATACAATTGGCTAAATTATTAGTTAATTCAGAGTTAGATGATATTGGAGCAGCTGGCCTTTTTCTTTTTCTTTTTTTTAGCCGGAAGTCGTCACACGACCACACAACCGGGTCAAATGGGCGTGGCTACATAAGGTGAATAGGCCATGGTGGGATTGTCCTTTCCACTGGCGCCGGAACAAGGGGGACATGGGGACATTTTGTCCCCCTTAAAATTTGGTCCCCCTAAAAAAAAAAAAAAAAAAAAAATGTTTTTTTTTTTTTTTAATCTGAGGGGCCAACTGCCCCTGACGCTTAGAGCCCACTTTACACTGTTTACACAGCCTGTGATGCTTGTTAAAGCCGTGATCATTGTGGGATTATTACACCTGAGACAGACAGACCCAGGGATCAAGTTACAGAGAGCCCACTTTACACTGTTTACACAGCCTGTGACACTTGTTAAAGCCGTGATCATTGTGGGATTATTACACCTGAGAGACAGACAGACCTGGACTCTGTACTGCACTCACTGTCATTGGCTGCTGCTATAATCGTATACGGTTATTATTTTATTTTTGTGTTGAGATGACAAGTTTTGCACTGTGTTTCGAAGTGATAATAATAATAATAATAATAAGTTCAGTGTTTCTGCCTGTGTTGCTGTCTGTTGTAGTGTAATTATGAAATGACCTAAAGGGAGAGCAGGTCACCAAGTGAGTGAGAAAAGGAAAAATACTGAATAATTACATCACTACAGTATAATCCTAATGTTAATTTAAAATGAGATATTCATCTAAATATGGCTAAAAATCATCCAAACGTCCATAGAAACGTCAATTTTTCGTCGGCGCCGCCGCCAATAAAAAAAAAAAAAAAAAAAAAAAAATTGTGTCCCCCTTATTGCAAACTCGTTCCGGCGCCACTGGTCCTTTCCCCTCTACATCATCTACTGAGCTCCTGCCTGTCAGTGTGTGCATGTGTGTGTGTGTGTGTGCACCGTGTGTGTTTGTTCAGAGGGTTTGATGTCTAACTAATCATACTTCAATGAGAAGTACCCACGGGTCCGTGTTCTTAAAGCTCCGCTCCTTACAGCAAATCCCCCATGGCCGCCCCTTTAACACGTCACTCATCCCCAGCCGACGCCCCTTTGAACAGGGAGCTTGGGTGAAGGGATAACCAGGCCTCCTCACACAGAGAGGGTGGTGTGTGCGCGTGCGTGTGTATGCGTGCGTGTGTTTATGTGTGTGTGTGTGTGTGTGTCAGAGGAGGTGTGTGTGTGTGTGTGTGTGTGTGTGTGTGTACAGTGTGTGTGTGTGTGTGTGTGTGTGTGTGTGTGTGTGTGTGTGTGTGTGTCAGAGGAGGTGTGTGTCTTTATGGAGACAGTTAAGGATCGGCTCCATCACAGTAATGACTCTGGGGGAACATCAGCATCTGGAGCTCAAAGTCATCCAGTCCCCCAAAAGGAACTTACAGATTGCTGCCATTTCTTTATTAGATTACAAATGATTGTGTGTGAGTGTGTGCGTGTGTGTTGTGTTGTGTGTGTGTGTGTGTGTGTGTGTGTGTGTGTGTGTGTGTGTGTGTGTGTGTGTGTACGAAATAGCAGTCTGAGGAACAATTAATTGCCAGGGACGAGCCTCAGATATGACATCACTGGCATCATGCATCTAGAGTTTGTTAGTACTTCAGTGGCCCAATTTCTTCATAATTATGTACTTCAAAAGTTGAACTACGCAAATTGAATGACACTACCATGTATAAAAACAACAAACAAACAAACAAACAAATGAAAAACAGTAGGACACTGAAAACTGTGATTATTCAGTGATCAGTACTCAGTTTAGTCCAGTGTAGCTTCATCCTGGGGTCATATTCACAATGAGGCTGCTAACCTTCTTTGAAACATATAAAGAGCTTGCCTTTGTGTGGTGTGCAGAAGATGCTAGAATAAGCAGGCGGACCTTAACATGTTGTCTCCTCTTCAGACTAGAAGACTAATCAGCCACTCGGCAGGGCTCTGGATGCTAACCAGGACTAATTCTGCCTCCTGCTGGCTAGTGACACACTGGGACAGCCGTGATTGGCTGTTAAACACCAGGGGGCACACCTCTGATTGTCTGCTTAGCATATTTCCTCCCTCATTCTGATGGTCCATAAACCCTATCACCCTCATCGCACAGTGCAATGCAAAAGGCAACAGGGAAGTTATAGATGTGCTGTGGTGGTGATGGGGTGTGTGTGTTTGTGCATGTGTGTGTGTGTGTGTGTGTGTGTGTGTGTGTGTGTGTGTGTGTGTGTGTGTGTGTGTGTGTGTGTGTGTGTGTGTGTGTGCATGCGTGCGTACATGTGTGAGTGTGTTTGGGAAAACAAACAGCCAAATTCATCATCATGCCAAAGGCCCCTCCCCCCCATCCTCATCCCCTCACCATCTCCTTTATTTTTTTCCTTCCTCGCCGCGGCACAGATCAGATAGAATGTCACCTCTACAAACTGCCGTGAGCTAATTAGCTGTTAGCCATGTTTGTGTTCTTGACTGATGCCAGGATCATTTACTCTGGTCTCCAGCTGGCTCTGTTTGTCGGAGCCGTCTCATTAGCATGGCAAATTAGTCCCACTCAGTCAGGGTTCCGCCTCGCCCAATGGGAAGTGATTGGAATGCAAATCAATCAAGAGGGCGGGGATATGGAAATCACAGGGCTGCGAGGAGGGGGGGTTAAGAAATGGATCAAATTTGATGGTGGGGTCGATAAAAATCAAGTCAGCTTGTTTGCTGGGAAGTCAAAACAAAAGGATCAGTGGGAAAGGTTGACTCAGTCCATGTGGGGTTGGGAAATGGAGACAGGACTTCATGTTTTTGGGATATTTTTTCATGTGTGTTGTGTGTTTTCAGTATCAGTCAGTAGATGTTGCCTTTATCCCAGAAAGAAATATTCTCAAGGGCAATGCCTTGCAGTCTTGGAAGATCAGAGGGGGCAATGTGATTGCTATTAGTGTTAGGGAATCAACAGTAAATTGTAGGAACTTACAGTAACTCCCCTAAAAGCCCAGCTTCAGTTCCAAAGTCTCGATTTAAACCTAGACATTCGCAGAATCAATGCAAGGCCAAGCAGGTAGGCCTCTGAATCTGTGGCTGTAACAGTGGGGGAATCTGTCAGTAAATAAACACAGTTCAGCATATTAGCAGATAACATTGCTGGCAAGAGAAGCTTGTTTATCATCATTGCTACATAATTCTGCTAAGTGAGCCGTTAATACATTCCCAGCGTAAAACAATCTCTTTAATTTAATATTCTGTCATCAGGTTTTCTCCTCATCAGCAGGAAGGTATATTGATCACGCTCGGGGGCAGCCTCCACAACGAGGCAGCTGCAGTTTCTGCGCGGCGGCGTTCTAATCGGCACCTTCCCATCATGCTCCGCTACTATTCCTGTGATTTATTTGATCGCTGACAAAAAGTACAGGAAGTTTTTTGTACGGCAAAGTTAGGCTTTGATCCTCCACAGCTGGCAGAATGTTTTCCAGCACAGTGCAACAGAGGACCAAGCCACCAGGGTATTCTAGGTACATTGACACGGTTAGAGGTGCAAGAGGTCTCTCTGTTCCTCTGTGTGTGTGTGTATGTGCGTGTGTGTGTGTGCGTGTGCGTGCGTGTGTGATCATCATCTTTTCCCATTAAGTTTCATTGAGAGTACGCAGTACGCTTGTTGTTGTTGTTGTTGTTGTTGTACTACAGGTTTACTGCTAGGGAGCACTGCAGGGAAAGTACTGACAAGTACATCCGAGGGAAAAGGGTGACCTGATCCATATAATGGCGTCACGCAAAGATGTACACTGAGACAGATGACCACACCATAAGTGGACTGCAAGAAGCTAAAGCAGTCTGCTACTAGCTAAGCTGACACCAGAGCCCTGTACTACGAAACTAGTTTAACAGATCCGCGATAAGTCCCTTTGATCTGGTTTGACTGAACAGGATCAAAGCTATCTAGTTAACTGATACTACGACGCTGGTTTTTTACTAGGTAAGTGGACCTGGGATCTGCCTGTGCACGCGCACGTTTTTCGCTCGTGCACAGGCGCGCGTCCACGCGAAAGAGGTGCGCCAGCCAATCACATTATGAACAGCTGAGTTTATCCACGCCCACACCCATTTCCACACCCATTTCCTCGTTCAATGAAGCGCAGTGCATGATCAGAGTTTTAGCGGATATTTAATGTATCCGCGATTTAATGTCAGAATGAAAATCCGCGTTGGATAGTCTGCTGAAGGGCTGTCTAAGGCAGCAGCTTGTATTCACATCAGTCATTTGATTTACTTTGATCAGCGATTGATACAGCTGCATTGATACAGGCAGCAGCAACACATGTAAATGTGTAATCTCAGTCTATACATTTCCACAATCTGTAAGCCTATTTAGACCTAGATTTAGAAACGCATGCTCAATGAATAATGATCTCTATCACTCATGTGTGTGGTTGCACTGATCGAATAATTCATATATAAAATAGCCTAGTATAAAGCCTAATAGCCTACTATAAAAGAGAAAACTGGGCTATCCATATTTATCCCATATCTATATTATATGTATAGGCTTTTCTGGCATGTAGGAGAATATCACCCTCACTCCATTTGAGGGTCCATTCATGATATGCGCCGCGGTGATTAATAGTGATCATATTTCTCCACGCATCGTTGAGCTGTTAAGACATAAAGTGGTAAGTAGGCTTAATTTAATTATGTAGCCTACAGAGCCACAAATGTTTTTCTTGTTATATTCTCAGTTGACTGCAATCTATTTTTCATATGGCGATCTTATATGAACGGTGAGTGACTCCAGAGAGCCGATTATATGGGTCTGTCATGGATTTTGATCTTATCCTCTGAAGCTAACCTGGTCGCGACCAGGTTAGCTTTGCAGCGTCAGTTGCCATGGTGATTGAAAGTTAACTTGCTTTGTAGTACGGCTAAACCAGGTTTAAACTCAAACTTACTCGGATAAGGCATTAAACGAGCTTCGTAGTACACGCTACAGGAGAAATGGTAGTCACACGTGAAGTGGTTGTTTATTGAGGACAGCTGGATGTGTGTGGAGACCCAGATACACACACACACACCTGGTGGGGCTGAAGATACAGATACATACACACACACACCTGGTGGAGTTGAAGATACAGATACACACACACACACCTGGTGGAGTTGAAGATACAGATACACACACACACACACACACACACACACACACACACACACACACACACACACACACACACACACACCACCTGGTGGAGTTGAAGATACAGATACACACACACCTGGTGGAGCTGAAGATACAGAGACACATACACCTGGTGGAGCTGAAGATACACACACACCTGGTGGAGCTGAAGATACAGATACACATACACCTGGTGGAGCTGAAGATACAGATACACATACTGTACACACACACCTGGTGGAGCTGAAGATACAGATACACACACACACACACACACACACACACACACACACACACACACACACACACACACCTGGTGGAGCTGAAGATACAGATACACACACACACACACACACACACACACACACACACACACACACACACACACACACACACACACACCTGGTGGAGCTGAATATACAGATACACACACACACCTGGTGGAGTCCTGGTGGAGTTGAAGATACAGATACACACACACCTGGTGGAGCTGAAGATACAGATACACACACAACTGGTGGAGCTGAAGATACAGATACACACACACACACACACACACACCTGGTGGAGCTGAAGATAGTATACGGCTGTGCTGACGGAGGAGTGGCAGCTAATGAGGACTGTTTTGTTAAGTAGCGGACGCTACGGGAGTGGCATCCAAAGCCACGTGACATGAGAGACTTTGACACCACTTTGGAACCAACGATAAGATATCGGACCATCTACACTGCAGGCAACACTACCATGTTTTGGGAATGGATTTCCACAACACCTTCTGAACGGGCAAGCCAGCACACAACAACATCTGGCCTGGATCCAACTGCTGACCTACTGTGCCAAGGTGTCCGAAGCCACGCCGAATCAGATAGAGGAGAAGACCTTGAAGAATCGTGACTTACTTTTACCCCTATAGGTAACTAGTTAAACTCACAAACACATAAGTAGATGTGTAGCACACAATCAAGTCAAATGCAACATGTAGGGAAAGGACTGTAATGTGAGGTGCTAACGTGGGATGCTAATTGTAGGCTAGGTCGAAGAGCGGCCATGATAATCAACCTTAGACATTAAATATTCTCAAACCAAGCTTTTATAAACATTAGCTAACCACGCTTTGACTCGTTTGTAACAGTGTGTGTGTGTGTGTGTGTGTGTGTGTGTGCGTGTGTGTGTGTGTGTGTGTGTGTGTGTGTGTGTGTGTGTTTTACTGCTTCAGTCAGTCTCTGTGAAGCTGCCGCTATCTCTAGTTTCATTTGCCGACAGGCCTGGCAGTGGGAGGAGGGGGTGGAGAGAGGGAGGGGGAGCAGGAGGAGGGGGTGGAGAGAGGGAGGGGGAGCGGTAATGTAAGAAAATTGGAGGATTAGACGGCGAGCCCTCTTCCTGTCTGCTGCAGCCCCCCTCTCCCACTCTCCTCCTCATCCCTCCATCCAGGCCGCCCTCTCCCACTCTCCTCCTCATCCCTCCATCCAGGCCCCCCTCTCCTCTCCTCTTCATCCCTCCATCCAGGCTTCAGACTAATAACAGCCTGACACACTGACAACCAGCCACTTTCTCTCTCTCTCTCTCTTACCCCTATAACAGATCTGTCTCTCCTCTCCTTTCTCCCTTGCCTTATTTCCCCCTTCTGTCTTTGCACATCTCAAACCCAGACTCTGCCCACTTGCCTCATGCATTCCAGGTAATGACAGGATTACACTGTGTCTTTCTCTCTCTCATCCTTCCTCTCTCTTTTCTGCTGTCATTCTCTACTTAGCTCACGCAACCACCTCCTCAACAGCTTCTCTGTTATACATTTGCTGCCAAGTCCTGGCCCACGCTATGAACAAGCTCTGAAGTTTGAGACAGATTTCACACTCTCTGTGCGTCTGCATGCTACTCAGCACATAGGGATCTGGGCAAAGTGGTGGGAGGGTGCGGGGGGTGGGGGACAAAGAGCGAGAGTTTCAGAGTGTATAGAAGGGTCTGAAAGGGCCTAAATGGATCTGCGATTGGACTTTCTGAGGTCGTCATCAGCCCAGATTCGAGGCCATTAGGGCCTATTTAAAAGAATTACTTCCAGGATGCAATCAAAAACCCTGATAGGTAATCAATGGCAACTGGATCAGTGCACAAAGGCAGTCCATGTGTCTCAATCAGCCACCATTCAGCAGGACAGGGAGATCAGTACTGGCCAGATACTGCATTCACTTTCTGTGTGTGCATGCACACGTACATACGCACACACGTACGTACGCACGCACGCACACACGCACGCACACGCACACGCACACGCACACGCACACGCACACACACACACACACACACACACACACACTCAGTACATAATATGCTATCATGAATAGGTATACCTGAAACATGACTAGCATACGCAGTCAAATAAACACCCTTAAAAAAGTTTACAATCACTGGACGTATGTGTTGGCAGAATGTGCACATGCACATGCACACACACATGCACACACACAACAGTCAATTGATCTGCAGATGGCCATGTTATTCTGCTCTGCTCCCAGACAGTGATTTATCAGGAAGCAGGTAATGCCTCCTTCACCACCCCCTGTGCTTTATAAGAAGAATTACAGGACATAAAGGAGAGAGGTGGAGAGAGAGAGAGAGAGAGAGAGAGAGAGAGAGAGAGAGAGAGAGAGAGAGAGAGAGAGAGAGATGAGTGTGTAGGGAAGACGAGAGTAATGGGGAATAGGTAAGAGCAAAGGAGGGGATGGAGGAGGTTGTGGACAGACAGGTTGATTTATTAGACCTTCTAGTTAACGTACCCCTGTACACATGCATGCGCGCGCACGCGCGTACACACACACACACACACACACACACACACACACACACACACACACACACACACACACACACACACACACACACAGCACCCAGTGAGAGTGATGAGTGGGGAGAGGTTGGTAATGCCGCTCAATGATGCGTGTGGCGTTTAGTTCAGTCTGAGTGCGCCCGTGCCAGCAGCCAAGCAGGCTCACAATATGGCCTGGCAGGCAGACAAAGAGAGAGAGAGGGAGAGCTGGAGAGAGAGAGACAGAGAGAGAGAGAGCTGGAGGGAGAGAGAGAGAAAGAGAGCTGGAGAGAGAGACAGAGAGAGAGAGCTGGAGGGAGAGAGAGAGAGAGAGTGCCAAGGCCACAAATTAGGTCAATATGCCTGGTTCATAAACAGAGCAGAACCCCCGCAGCAGCCCGGCACACTGAAGGGAAAATTAGCACCCACGAGCGAGCAGGAGGGACTTCAGGATACGCAGACAGACACTCAAGAATGTGCAATAAAGTCAGGTGATTTATTAGGTTATATACACCGGCACATATAAATGCAGATACACACATAGCAATAGGAACAATAAGAGTGCTGACATGATAAAACACCATCAAGAAGGGGATATGAAGCACACTGTGCCCCCCTGCAATAAGATTACAGGCTATCGGCCCTCAGTAGATTTGCCAACGGGAGTCCCCAGTATAATAAAATCAGATTAAAGGACAATCATATTTATTTCTAGTACATACAATATATCAGGCTTGCTCAGTAGCTCTTATTGTGATAGGCTGTGAAGCGGCGGGCGTCTGTGTACTCTCCTCTTCTAAGTTGACGTTAGGCTGTGTTTAATGAGCTCCGGGTGTCAAGGAGTCGGCGATGTAACAGGATATGTTGGCGAGGCTTATTGATTTATTGTTTTCCACAGAAGTTTTTGTACTTTTGTTATTGCCTGGCTGTCACTGGCACTGGAATGTCATTTCACAATTATTTCAGCTGAATACAAGTTGAGGGACGCTGTGTAAATGTGAGTGTGTGTGTGTGTGTGTGGCACTGGCACTGCGGCTGGATGAAAGATTAGAAATATGACGACTTTGAGAGGTTAATATCAGATCACCTCCTCTGAGAGTAGAGGAGAAGTGCATGTTAAAGTATACAAAAAGATGTATTTATATATAAATAAATCCCTATGTATAGGGATCCAGGCCATTTATAGTATAGTGAGAAATGAAATTGGAACCCCAACTAATTGCTATGTGTTACGATAATATCGATAATATTATTAACAATTAATATTACTACTGTACCTCCCTGTAATAAAGCACTCTTATCAGCCAGAAGGATAGACCATTATGCAGTGTTACTTTGCCCCTCTCTCATCCTCTTTTGCAGCAGAGAGGTGTACTAATGCCCGGCATAATGTTCTTTAGTATCAGTCTTTCCTATGAGGCTTTGACCTTTGACCCAGAAGCTTTTCCCCCTTCACCCTGTGCCTCCACTGAATAAAGGAGGCTCCCAGCACTCTGCCCTGTGCCAGCTTTGAGCTTATGCAACCAGCTGTTTTTGCTTTGCTAGTCCTGTCCAGGGCAAGCAACTGTCCAAACAGGACTCGTCTCATTGGATCGTAGAGGTTATTACCGAAGCCCTGCGATGCAAAGAAGGATGAAATAACTGGTTAGATTTAGGTTTGGCCAATTCATCTTGCGGCATGGCTACTTCTTGGGTATTGTTCAAGGGTGCTTCAGTGATTTGACCGTCTGGACATGATGGCTCCCAGCATGGCACATAGTGGGCTTTCTGTGCGGTCTCATGGGCTGTGACCATCCTTTTTAGGAAAGCCTACACCTGCCTGGCTTTACAGTATCAAGTCAACCAAAGTGACAGAGAATGATTAGGCAACATATGTACATATGACATTGTGATGTCACATTGGGTTAGAGTATTTCCCCCTTCATTTTTCTCAATCACGTTTCGAAAAATCCTTATCTAAAGAGTTTTAAGCCTGGAACCAAGCCAACCGGCCTTCCAGAGAAACATGAGCATAAAACATTTGATTCAGAGTTGGAAAAAACATCGAACAACGGGAAAAAAGTGCTGCCTACGAGACTGTGTACATGTATTTATTATATCGTAAGAGTGAAGAAACCCAAAACTGTGATGTCACAGAACCGTCATGTGACTGTTGAGCTCTATTATAAAGTGTTATGGAATAAGCATTAGTGCTTCATAAGAGGTGGAGCCACTAGGGGAAGCCAATTAGACATAAGGGTTATTCATTATCAAGGCATAAGGCTCATTTTCTTGAATCCAATACTTAATTCCCATCTTACAAAAAATAAAAAATAAAATATTGTATTTGTTGTTGATTTTAAAAGCTCTATTCCAGTATAGACACTACATTTGCATATTAAAAAAATCAATTTCTGAGTTTCATTGAAATGGCAACCGTACCTTACCTTTCCAATTAAAATAACAGTTTAGAATAGGTTGCTGGGAGGCTACTACTCTCCCAGTGGCCCACTCTCCCACTCTAGATGTCCATTTTCTCTAGCTAAATGCCACACAATTATGAGTGGCTCCAGGTTTGGCAAGGCAAGATGGTTGGGATTGTTGAGGAGTGAGATTGCATGCGTGAGTGCATACGTGTGTGTGTGTGTGTGTGTGTGTGTGTGTGTGTGTGTGTGTGTGTGTGTGCTTGTGCGTGTGTGCGTGCCTTGTGTGAACAGAGAAGTCATCTTATTTACCCACCTTGGTGTTAGGGGTGGCCATCGCCCGCCCGGCTAAATGCCATGCAAATGCTGCTGCTGCCGTCAAGCTGCCAATCATGCTGGCGTTGGCATTCACGGCGTGCCGCCGGAGCATTTACAGCGTCTGTGATCTTTACTAAATTAGAAATAACCCTCGCCTGTCCAAGCCGGCCGAGGCGTTTGAACAACGCAATCCCCATATTCCCATAGGAGGAGATGCTGTGAAGTGAAGACATCATATAGTGTCAGAGAGGAGAGAGAAAACAAAGTGGGTGGAGGGGAGGTGGATGGACGTGTGGGTGGGGAGGGGGAGGGGGTGTGGGGAGGGGGATGGACGTGTGGGTGGGGAGGGGGGGGGGGTCGTCTAACTCCCATAGTACAGTCTCATTATGATGATGTGATTTGCTGCAACGGCAGCAGTGGCTCCCGTCACTAATACCAGCTCCCCTGAGCCGTGCAACAGCGCTTTATTAAACTTTATGAAAGGCTTAGCTGTCCAATTTATGAGCCTGCCTGCCGAGGACAGGAGCGCGCTGAGACAGAGGAAACATTCCAATAGCAGGCTACATGGGATGGGATTATACACAACACAAAGTCTCACCCCTGACAATTACTTTTTGCCTTGCTTTATTCGCAAATGCAAACATGAGACATCATGTTTAATATTGCTCTTACAAGGGGTGAAGCGATACTGTAGCCGCTTGCTAACTGAAAACACATACACATCAGCATACAGCAGATTTCATGGAATGACTGCTCATTCAAACCCAATATATCTGATCAAATCCAATCTGTCTAATTACTGTATCAATGTATTAATGTGTCATATCTTATGCTCGTTCATAAAAGTAGTAAAATGCATTTGATCAGCTGGCAGACATGTTGAAATCACCATGTACAGTTAGCAGCAGTGATTGAGAGCCAAGGAAATTAAAGGGGCAATCATTTTGTCTTCATACTTTAGAATAGATGGTCTTCAATTACACATACCCTATACTAAAGCATTAGCATGTACTGTAGGCTACACCGGAGAGTATCTATGGAGACACAGATATGACTCTGATTGTTCTGTCATGCCTCGCGTCAACGGGCCAACAACAACAACAAATCACTGTATTCCATTAACACAGCTCTCAATGCGTAATAGTTCTTACTGCACAACAGTGGATTTGAGAATGGATGCCAGGAGGGGTGTGAGTCATGCTGCACAGACACATCCAAATGACAGTCATGATAACACAAAGCCACTGGGCTGTGGGCACCTTGCTCATCCCACTCATGGTGAAAAGGCCTCATTAACTCCTCTGTCTTTGCTGACATTCTGTTATCACACACTGACAGGCAGGCAGAGAAATACCTGCATGAAATATTCACTAAAGTGTTTAGGCTGGCAGAAAGACAGGCACACACACAAACACACACACACACACGCACGCACGCACATTCACACCTGCACACACACACACACACACACACACACAAACACACACACCCACACGCACGCACATTCACACCTGCACACACACACACACACACACACACACACACACACACACACACACACACACACACACACACACACACACAGACACACACAAACACACACATGCACATTCACACATGCACACGCATACCCACACACACCTCCAGGCAGCAAATAATCTTGCCCAGGGTTTTCTATATCATCTCACTTTGCTCTATCATTGGTCTCTCTTCATTCAAGAACATGTCAAGGCCACATGACGAGAAAGACATGGGTGCACACATTGACACACATGCACACGCACACAGTGCCACACACGCACACACACACACACACACACACACAGATACACACGGGCCACGGCACGCCCACCAAAAACAATTTATTTTTAATTCCCCAGTGTGAAAGGTAGATGCATCAGAGGAGAGCTGCTGAGCCCACATTGAATTTCTGTATGTTGAGGGCTGACAACACAGTGTCAAACTGTCAATCACATGAGCTTCACAGTAAAGCTGACATTTTGATAAGGGAAGTTTATTAGCACTTAAGAGTATAGCATTACAGTAAAATTACCAATTTGCCCTCGTATAGACAATTAGGATAATACTTTTTTTTTAACATAATTAGGATAATACTTCAGAAGGTTTAGTTTCACTTGTTTTTAATTTAGAGTAGCATAATGGAAATTGGAATGATTTAATAAGTCTGTGAGGTTTGCATTAAGTGTTACATTTTGTCAAATGGTGGATATCTTCGAGATGCAACTGTAATTTCCTCATGGGGATTATTAAACTTTAATCTCATCATCTCACTTATTTATTATTAAAGTCGAGCTGAACCCAAAAATGACCTTTATTTTCTTTTAGTTCAAATACCTGGGTATGCAGTGCACCTATTTAATAATGTATGCAAAAAATCACAAAAATCTAATTTCTTTAGTTTTTCACACTTTTTCACATCAAAAGTTCATTCAAGATTTCATTCATAACAGTATCAAATTTCTACCCCATTTCAACCAATCATATCACGACATGGCAGCTGTCAATCAAATTTTCATTTCAGGATAATTTTCTCTTCCAAATGAAGTAGAAAATGGCGCCTAGTGCCTGTCATCTGGCAGAATTCCTATCCCGGCATAAACTAACTACTAACTTGGCCAATTGTATGAAACATGAACAAAAATGATAATGTCTAAGAATGCAAAGAAATGTAACTGGCTCGTTAAAACTCGCATTCCAGGAATATTGTATTTACCGCAATATTGATAATGGCATGGCGCGCGCTTGAGAGCCTGGTTGTCAGGGGTCGCCCCTCGGAGATTCCAGGCGGGCAGGCAGCACCCATGCATCGGATTGTCCGCTCGTCCCGCACAGAAGTAGCTGGCTGCCTGGTACTCTGCGGATCCCACTCGCGTAGCACGACAACACGCTGAATCCCACTCGATTTGGGGGTGGAACATGCCAGGATTGGCCAATGCCAAAGCCAGTCCCCAGAATTGTCAAATCAAATCATCGACACCGTATAGGGTCCGCCTCTCAACCCTGTTGTTATAGACAATATTTGTTTCCAGTCTCCGATGCTCGCGTTAGTGCATTCCGTTCCGGTTCACTTCGACTTTAAAGTTTCATCTCATCATCTCACTTATTTGTCTCTGTTTAGCAATGACATGTGAGCCCATGTCTACTGTAGTGTCCTACCTGTTAGTGTCTGTCGATCCAAAGGCTGCGTGGGTCCGCAATCAGGACAAACAGGAAACAGGCGCTTGTCAGGATTATCTTGAGTAACCGGGTCATAATTTCTGGAAAGAGATATTGCTATTGAGTTTTTCAAATGTAATTTTTGGCACTTTGTGCACGACAAGCAGAGCGCCACCCAGTTCCATTGTATTGGAGAGAAGGCAGACAGCCGATAGGCCTATCTCTAAAACCCTGCAACTTACACCAAAACGATCTAGATGATAAATAGCACTACAGGTAAGAGGGAAAATATGTATTTCTGATTTTGAGGTGGACTTTCCCTTTAAGTTTAAGTGTCTCTCTCATGAGATGCACCAAGCAAGCATCCATACTGAGAATGATACTATATCAGGATGTGAATGCTGTAAAATTGCATTAGGCTCCACAAATATATTTTAAAACTGTAGGCTATTTTAAGGAGCTCCCGTAAATTCATAGCATCTTCCCATTGCTTGTTTACACTAGTGGACCCATGGGAGTTAGACCCCCCTGGGAGTCTTCTGGAACACAGTGGTCTCCAAAGCCTCCGGGACACACTCAAGTTCATCATAAATCACTGGTGATATCACTTATGTATACCATTGGTGATGTCACCAGTGATGTCGAGCACTCAATGTTGATGTCATCAGTGAGTGATGTCATCCGTGATGACTGATGATGTCATCATTACTCGAGTGACATCATTAGCTAATTATTAGGACAATTAATCCGTTCCTAAAAGATTCAGCCTGAGAATGGGCTTGAGGAGTGGGTGACGGCCGTGAGGAGGCAGTTGGAGACCGGGACCCGATGTCGGCATGCTGGCACGAGGGCCGAGAGGTCTGGGAACACGGAGGTCGAAGAGGAGAGCGAGGCGGCCGGAGGGAGGAACATTGTTGAGGGGGCGGACCCCCGCGTCTGAAATTTGTGTAATATTCTGTGAGAGGCAGCAATGTGCCGCAAGGCATCCAGTCTGCCGGAAAGCCATTAGAAGAAGAAGAAGAAGAAGGTTCAGCATGATCACACGTAAAATGGCATAGCTGTGGCCGAACACAATACTGCACACTTTGCATTCTTATTATAGGATTATTACACTGTGATACACCAAACAAATAAACAAGCACCGTTGATGGTAGCCTATGTATCAGTGGAATATGGGTTAAGAAAAGTCATTATGTGATTACACCCAATGCATGAAGCAGCATCTCAATGAGAATTGTGTAACGAGGCCGTGCCGTGACCTTGCACCCACATAAGCTAAGCACACTTCAACAGGGGCTGGCGGACATGAATGACATGAGTGGCAGCGGTGGCAAAATTACAAATAAACACTCCAATCAATGGCACTCTGCTGCTAATGAATGACAAGGCTAATTGCGGGAACGGCTTGTTGCTCGTTGGTTTAGATAAATACTCCGACAAGTGAAGTGCTTTAATTAGCCCGTGTGCTTGTGCCTGTGCGCCGCCGCCGCTTCACTCGAACACTTCTGCCGAATGAGACAAGCTAATTAAGAGTGATTTCCCCACTCCCCACTCATTAATAACACAGCAGCAATTAAGACAAGCTAGCGGAACATGGTGCATTTGGTGCTAACAAGATTAGCCTCATGGAGCAATGAGTTTACTGGGGGGAAAAAAGAGAAGCACACACACACACACACGCACACACACACACACACACACACACACACACACACACACACACACACACACACACACACACACACACACACACACACACACACACACAGAGTGAAAGACAGAAACATAAAGCAGGGAATTCAATTGAGAGAAATTAATTCAATTGAGAGAGAATGAAGGGAGATTGAAGGGAGATGGAGGTTTGGATGGAAGGAGATGTAATGGGAGATTGAAGGGAGATTAGGAGGTTGGGATATAAGGAGATATAGATATATTAAGATAGATATAAGAAATTGGAGAAGGAATGAAGAGAGACTTACAGGAAGGAGGAAATGAGGCAAAGAAAAGAGGCAGTGCAGGGAATGAACAAATGAAATTAAGCGGAATTTCTGTATTTTTTAACCTGGACCCTATTTTCTCTAGCTTATTATTATTGATCGAGTTGATCGATTCACGATGAGACGAGTTGAAACTTACTTACAACTACAACTTGCAAGCAGCTCCTGCGACTTGACAAGGTGAATTGCTGGCGACGCCATCAGGCGGCTGGAGTCGAGATGAGATGGGCCATGCAGTTTACACGGCTGCAACTTTTCCCTGCAATGTTCTCAAACGGTTTCGTCTGGTTGTGAATCATTGGTGTAAACTGGCAAAACCGGTTGAGAATGTTGCAGGGAAAAGCTGCAGCGGTGTAAACTGGTCCGTCTCATCTCAACTCCAGCGTTGCCAGCTATTCAGCTTGTCAAGTTGCAGGGGCTGGTTGCAAGTGTTGCATTCAGTCTCATTGCGAATCTTTGGTCTAAACCGGGCTTTAAAAGAGCTTATTTTTGCCACTGACAGGCTCAGATTGTTATTAGAGAGAGATATTTACCTTCCGCTTGATCCAAGTCTCGCGAGAGTTGCGTTGTTGCAGGAAGTGGTGGAAGCTGTGTTGACAAGCGGAGAAGAGCTTGTTTAGTAGTAGGGAAAGCGTAGCTTATTGTTATTTGAAAGATTTGGTAAAGAAGGGCTGAATATTTAGCTGGTTTCGAGAATATGGAAGATCAACAGTGGAAAAAGGAGCTTCTTGGTTTCTTTTTAGAGAAAAATGTAATGCAGAAGTGTTGGTACACAGGTAACCTGCACAGGTTTACAATACAATGTACAACTTCAAAAAATAGGAGACACGGGGAAGAAAAACGCAACGCATTTCAACCTCACTGGGTCTTCGTCAGGCTGTAGCCTGAGAGAATATGGAAGAGGCATTGAAGTTGATGACCACTCGTGTTTATTTGAGCCAGAGTATTCACCTCATGTTCCAACGTGGGGATTAGCCAATTACTTCCTATTGTGTTTACACTTCCTGTGACAGTACAGTACTTACAGTATATTGTGTTTATTGTGTTATCGGCCTCTAGAATCATCTGCCACTCAATGTGAAATTGCAGCCAGTGAGTCAGACTAGGTTTGAGCAGGTAAAACAGCGGGCGTTTTGAACAGGAAGTCGTAACACAACTGGGATAAGTGGGCGGGGCTACATGGTGAATATGGATGAAGAGCTCGTACAAATAAGAGCAGGCATGGGGAGAGAGAGAGAGAGAAGCAACAGGCAATAACAGGCGATATGATAATCTGAGCCTCTATGTTGCAAAAATAAGCTCTTTTAGTGGACGTAGCTACATGCACGGGTTGGAGCCAAGGCAAGCAGGGGGAATGCGTGCACCGCGGCTGCCAGCTGAACCGATCTTTGTCATTGCTGGATCAAAAACTAGGTAAAAAAAGTAGCTGACCTGCGTGACCTTTTTCAAGGAAAATAGTCACCCTGCTTGCACTCTCTGCGCCTTCAGGGCTAACTTCTCCCACGTGCACCCCAACACCAGGGTCCTGCAAGACAGGGGAGTGGGAGAGTCATCACAAAAGCTAAAATCTTATCAGATGGGGGACCCTGGGACAAAATCTTATCAAATGGGGGTCCGTGGTCTAATTTGTGTCAGTTTAGGGGTCCTTAACGTGAAAAAGTTTGAGAACCACTGCTCGAAAGCACTTTTGAGTTTTTAGTGCTCTCCATGCTTTTTGTGCCTCTCTAGCATTTTAAGTGCTTTTCAAGTGGAGTTTAAATCTAAATGTGGTATTATTTATACTGTATGGTACTAACTCTATTTCCACGGGAAAACAGCACTCATGCCATGGTGTTGTTATGCATCAAATCACTTTGCAAAATGGTTCTCAGTTATGATAGCCCAAGTTGTGCCATAGTAAAAACTATAGGCTTGCAGCTGCCCACCACTCCTGGCCAGCCCGTGGAGGAGGACGAGCCAGGATGGGAAAAATGTGGAGGACAAATTTCACTGCATGCACCGCCTCTAAGCATGTGTGTGTGTGTGTGTGTGTGTGTGTGTGTGTGTGTGTGTGTGTGTGTGTGTGTGTGTGTGTGTGTGTGTGTGTGTGTGTGTGTGTGTAATGCGCATGCATTGGTGCATTGTGACAAATAAAGACAGGGTTTAGTAGTAGTAAAGTCATGGTAATGAATTCATCGCCATGTGTTTTTGCATGAAGAGGTTCAAGCCCGTTGAAAGCAACATTGTCATCAAATCCAATAGCATGCCAAGCAAAGCAAATCATATCCAAGTAGTTCAACAAAAATCACAGTTGTTTAAAAATGCGACAAATAATAACTACATTTCTGGTGTGCTGATAAGTACCACTGCCTGCTACAGTATATCACTGTCAAACCAGATAAGGTAGCCTATACTTTATCCACAGCAAATCACTGTTTCCACTTAATTCTCTATGGAGCCATATGCAGCAGTCTGCCATCACAGGTAATGGGGAGGGACACAATCATTCTTTTATTCTTGCTTCTAGCTAGGGAAAACGTACAGTAAATGCTCTTCAATACAAACTGAGCTGTGCTATGGCATAGCCTATTCATAGACACAATTCAGTGGCATTTATCTTGAGGCAGACAGCAAACATGCAATAGGATAGAAAACACATTTTGAGGGAATGCAAACTGTCAGAGAGCCAACAGCGTGTGTTTTTGACAGTGGGAAACAGACTGCATAAAGGATGTCAGTCACACAGTAACTTCATGCTGCAGACGCACGGAGCTCCTGACAAGAGACTCAATCAGCAGCACTAAAGCCAGCCCCTGCTTCCTCTGCCTATGCCAGCCTCCTTTTGTGTCGACTAATCTCCACTGTGGGATGGAGAAGAGCCATCTGATATTGTCTTCCACACTGTTTTTCATTATCACCGTCTTACTGCAGCCTGCCGGGGGCATTACCTCCACATTAGTGGGCTTGACGGGACGAGGATCACCACACAATCCTGTCACAACCTCCCATCTCTGCAGTAACCCTACTCGTGTTTCAAAGCCACTCTCCCCCTTCTTATCTTTCACTTACTTACCCCCCCCCCCCCCCCTGAGGTCGTGAGCTACGGCAGGGTCTCTGGGGCGATGCGGAAATGATCAATGATCGAGTGGGTAACTGGTTTGCCGAAATCTAAATTGTGTTTATTCATCTAGTAGAGAACATGCACAAGGAACTTGTCTTGGTGTAGCTGGTGCTATGATGCCCACATCAACTGCTTTTGTCAGCCCGATCCAATAACAGATCTATACCTTTGCACAAGATGAGAGGTGGAGGAAACACCTACAGACTTCAGGCTTTTCAAGACCACAGCTGAAAATGCCCTGTAAGTGCTGAAACGATTTATTGATTAGAAAATCATTATATTATCATTTTGATAATTGATTAATCATTTTAGTCATTTATGAAGTAAACATGGCAAACAGTTGATGGTTACAGCTTGACAAATGCTAAGATTTGCTTGCTTTTCTTGGTTTCATATCATTATAAAATGTATAATTTGGCTGCTGTTCAGATGAATAAAATACATCACTGGGCTCTGGTAACTTGTGATGGGCATTTGTCTTTTGTCTTACATTGAATGATTAATTGAAGAAACAGCTGCAGCGCTAATGACCTTGAACCTGTTGTGGGATTTGAGCCTGCATAGCTGCTTCGTGTTGGTATGAAAGGTCCAGATACAAATGTTAAGAGAAAGGATGAGGCTGTGCATTATTGTATTAAGAGGAAATGCATCAGGCTTAAAGCAATATTTCACTGTGGTAGAACATTCAGCACACACACCTTCAAAGCAGGTCCAACATCACCTGCCCCGGGGACCCACAGTCAACAGCCACATTCAGGCTTTTCTCCCCTGCTCTTGGTATTGATATTTGCAAACAGACAAAATTACTTCTTGAAAAGAATCATCTGGGATGTTATATAAAATAATAACTCCTGGATCCACTTCACCTTGTTTCTATCACTGTTAGAAGCATGGTTTTTACTCCAAGTTTAGTAAAGTAAGGAGTGGTCCAGTGTAGAGCATCTGTCAACCCCTACCATGTTTTTTTTTTAGAGGTATACTAAAACTAGAAACAGTTTAAAGGGATGGTTCACATTTTTCAAAGTCTAGCCCTACTTGCTGCTTACCAATGATGATGTTGATTGGTAGAGTTCAAACTTCTTCCTCAGCACAATCCATGCTGTTCCTCATAGTAGCTCTGGAAAGTTGGGCAAAAACGAACGCAAGGTCAACGGGATCACGCTCCTGTATGTAGAAGTTATCTGAAGCTCACTGAAATTTGCGTTGTGTGCATTTTGGATAACATTTGAGTGAGGTTCAGTCAGCTTGTACACAGGAGCATTGACAGCATTGACTTGCATTCGTTTTTACCCAACTTTCCAGAGCTATTATGAGGAACAGCATGGATTGTGTTGAGAAAGAACTCTACCAATCAACGTCATCATTGCTAAGTAGCAAATAGGGCTAGACTTTAAAAAATGTGAACTATCCCTTTAAAACAAGCATCACGTTAAGGATCTTTATTCAGCAAGGGTGGACTGTTTCGTATTAGAGATGCTAAGCCTGAGAACATGTTGAAACCTCCATGCTGTTAACCTTGGCCATGTAAAGTTAAATGGATAGAGCGTGACACTAACACTATCAGGGTTAATGGTTCAATTCCACCTCCCATGCTCAAAATGCAAATGCTGATGTTGTCATAAGGTGATGATGGATTAAGCACAGACTAAATGTCATGTTTCATGTTTTTTTGTTTTTTTTGTACTTGGCCAATTCATGCTGCTGTCCCCGTCATTGCTATGCCAATCTGGAGAGAGCCTAGACTAATAAGACGTGCCTCCTCCGATACATGTGCAGTCGCCAGCCGCTTCTTTTCACCTGACAGCGAGGAGTTTCACTGGCAGCACGTAGCGTGTGGGAGGATCATGCTATTCCCCCCAGTCCCCCCCGAACAGACCAAAGGAGGCACTAGTGCAGCGAGCAGGACTCAAACCCCACCAGCTTCCACCTGCAGACACGACCAGGACTCATACCCCACCAGCTTCCACCTGCAGACACGGCCAATTGTGTCTGTAGGAACATCTGACCAAGCCGGAAGTACCAGTGCAGGGTAGGAGAGTGCTTTTACCTCTACAGCTACACAGACAGACACCCCCGTGTTTCATGTTCTGTTAGCGTTGTGCCCTTTTCACCAGTTCCATTTCTCACAAGGCCACATTAGGAAGTCATTGGGGAAGTGTCATTCCTGTTTAATCACCTAAAATCTCCAGTTCTTACTCTGCGGTCTTGTATTGCAGACCTGGAAAGGAAATTCAATCCCATGTCTTACAATGATAATATCATGAAAAACCTTGCAGTGCCCTCTGTCTGATCAGAACATGTTTGCAGCTCTTTGTCTCGAAATAAACTGCGAAGGATTGATTGCATATGAAGCGCAAATGTGCTGAACTACAAATTGGAGAATGTTTTGTTGTGGCAAACGATTGTGAAGCTGAGGCTGAGATGTGTATCAGGCAATGCATGACCCCTAGAAGAGCAATACTCTTTTGTTGTGAGCCCTTCGCTTGTGGTGATGAGCTGACTTTATTAGAGAAACCCATACGGATGAGTGAGTGAGTGAGTGAGTGAGTGAGTGAGTGAGTGTTTGTTTGTTGAGAGTCTGGCTACACCTGCATTAGAAATGTTTACATTGAATTCTTGTAAACAGGAATATGTTGATGAATGCTTCCACCTTGAGGTCATTCTCAGCAACAACACCTTGTAGGTTTATGTTTTGTACTGGAGCATAAACTTGAATACACCCTCCATCAAAGCATGTTATCACAGCATTGGGAATTGTGTGGCTGAGACTTTCAGAAATAATTAGACTATAGAATTGTTGTCTGGGAATTTGGGTTTTTAGATTAGATTCCAGCTCATTTCTAATTCTAATTCCCACTTCCCAGAAGTGAAGCTTATTGCTTTGAAATTAATGCCATCTTGTGGCTGTAATGCTCTAAACGGCAAACTATAGCCAGTAGGAAAACAGCACTGTGTGGGACACAAATAAAACGGCAAAATATAAATATTGTCAAGTTAGATTTAATGGAATGTAAATATAACTTTAACAAGTAACAAGAATGATCTACTGTATGTACATCAAAGCACTGTTAGTCAAAACATCCTTCAAAACATGAATGCCATTAAAACACACATATTGATTAAGACATTAGTAGCACTAGTAGTGGTTAAAGCTTATTAGCAACAATGAATGAGTGTTACAAAACACCTGTCTACAGGTGCAACTTACAGATCCAACGTGAACCAGAGGTTTGTGTAAAATAGACTGACGTGATTGAACGTCAGTGTGTGACAGATGCCAACTGATTGTGTCAGCATGGCCTGTTTTTACTGGTGTTCCTTCAAGAACTCTTTCATATAACTGGCCAGAACCATAGTGTCTTCCAAGGTTACAGCGTTATACAGAGATGCACGAATTCCTCCGACTGACCTGCAGGGGGAGACAAACTCTAGTTAAGGTTGAGGTCTAACTGTGTAGAGGCAGGAGTGGAGCAGGGACAACAATACAAGAATCATACAAAGCCGCTTTGCATTCAGCAACAGATGTTTGTATAGACAACAGAACAGAGTGCAAACAACATAACTCTGGTATCTATTAATGGAAGAGTTAGAGGAAGCATGTGGTGGGATCTGACCTCACAGTCTGCGTTTACATGGACATGAGTATCCTGGTTATTATCAGGGTTTATAAGTATCCCATCTTTGTCATGTAAATATCATACCTCGATTTCAGAAACCTGGATAAGCCCTTATCCCGGTTTTGAGAAAGCTGAATATGCTAGCTGGAGTACTCTGAAAGAAACCGGGATACGGCTGCATGTATACGTCTTATCCTGGTTTCTGACCGCCGCCAATTACCTGCGCAGGCGCGGCTTCAGACTAGTGACGCAACAGAAGATTTGAAGCAGTAATGGGGGCAACGAAATCATCTCACGAGTTTTCTCTTTTTGTAATGAAAATAATTAAATATATTTGGTAGTTTGGATGGAAGAAAGCATCGGAATGCTGACCTATTCAATCTGTAGTATACAGACAGGACGAAGGTGTTGTGACTAAAATGAAAGAAGGAAGCAGCGCGCCACTGCCCTGGAAACGGGGACAGACCACCGTGAAGAGGGAATTCCAGGGAATCCCACACAGTCTTGGCCCAAAAAAGGAGAATGACATCAAAAAACAAAACATAACAAAAAACACTCATAAGAGCGTGTTGTAAACATCACAGGCGCTGGCGCAAATAGCATGTAGTAATCTGTAACCGGGATACTAGTATGTATCATACAGGGATATGGATAAACTGATCTCTCTGTGGTCCATGTAAACGTCCATGTCTATCATGGCGCGTTGAGATTCATAACCGGTTGTAAACCTCTCACTCATCACTGTCACCTATACACCCTAGTCAACTGCTCATCTCTCACTATGCGCCGAACCCTGCACTGGTATATTTTCATCTATAAATCCATCACCGGTCTGCTACCCTCTTACATTTCCTCCTACTTATCTCACAAGCACTCAAGTTACAGTTTACGCACCTTGAAACCTTACTGCCTTGCTGTGCTCCTGTTTTAACAACTGACCATCTCCTTTTTAACATCCCCTCTTTTTTTTCTTTTTTCTTTTTTAATCTAGTGTGTCTCTGTTAGCCTTTTGGTTATTTTTATTTATTGTCTGTACTGGTACTGATTACTGTTGTCATACTATCTGTCAACTTTTGTTACTGTAACTTTCTGTCTGGATGCTGCTTGAACAGGTCGCACTTGAAAATGAGATCCGGGTCTCAAGGTGATTCACCTGTATAAATAAAGGTTAAATAAAAAACGCCATATCCCGAATGTGATCAAAACCAAGATAAGCCTCATAACCGGGATACTCATGTCCATGTAAACGCAGTCACAGTTTGTGTATTCTGAGGTTGTGTGTCGACTCTTACCTGTGTCCTTTCAGAGAGATCATTCCACGTTTGGACGCCCCGTCCAGAAACTCCTTTTCCAAAGCTTCGTCTCCCTCTTTATTCCCCACATGAAACGGCACATTCATGCGGCTCCGACACGCCATGTCCACTGGACACCTGCACAGACAGACACATAACTCAATTCTTCTCATTTGCACTTTCAGTGTATTATTCTAATCCGTTTATTCTACTGTTGCACTCATTGTCACTGTGGATAAGAACATCAGTTAAATGTATTTATTTAGCCTACAGTAGAACCTGGTTCATTCAAAATGTCACATGTCCAGGCATATTAACAGGCCACAGGTCATGGACCAGTCAGTGGTTTGAATTTCACTGAACCAACATTTAATGATAGATTTTATAACAATCTAAATCAATGAGTCATATTTTGGTCTTGCATGAGTCACTGCATAGTTTTCTGGATATGATCAAATAATTAATGGATGACAAAAGGTCACCGACCATTTTCAGTACAGTATTAAAACTTACAGCTTAATGATTCATATGAGTGGACTATGAGGACATGACATTGTATACTGTACATCTTTTCTCCCCTGTCCTGATCACTACTGCACTAAATTATACACAGACACGGGAGAGAATAGATTCTAATGTTGTGCTATTTTCTGACATAAGACATTTTTTGCAATGTCTTTTTGTGATTCCATTAAGGCAGCCACCAAATTACTTTCAAAATGGCTGCCCGCACCTCAATGTAAAAGTCTGTGAAGCAACATGGTGGCTTAACGATGGAGGACGGTGCTGCTAAGAGCGGAGAACCGGCACTGCAAGCCCTTTTAGCAACAAGTATTTAAAAACCTTGTTCTCAAAGCAGTTTTAACTACAAATTAGAGTCAAATATTTCATTAGTTGAAACAAACTCCATTCTGTGGATTTGTATTAGCCAGGCTGATTCACATTGCACTGGCCTTCCTTTGAGCTCGGAGCATTCACTCCACTTTCCTGCCGAAGCTCTCTGATACTTACACATAGAAACCATTAGAACCATCAATGATGTCATAAATCATGGAGGACTTCTGCTTGTTGAGCGTCTCCATGGCAGCCGTGCCGCCATTGTTCTTGATCCACTCCAGAACCAGACCCATGATGTAGATACTGAATGGACAGGGGGTGATGAGCAAGATTTAAAAGACATGGATGCACGCACGCACGCATGCACGCACACACATACACAGCTATTAAAACCGGTTAAAAATCCAATGTATAATTTCAGTAAATACATACAGTAGATATCAATAGCTAGCTTCTCAAAGTGGGACGCCACTTTGAGAACCACGGTTTCTCAAAGTGGGGTCCGGTGACCTCCAGGGGTCCTTTAAGGGGGTCCTGGTCATGGTTTTCATACACTTTCTGTAATAAAACATCTAAAAGCAAAAATTGTATCAGATGGGGGACCCTGGGACAAAATCTTATCAAATGGGGGTCCGTGGTCTAATTTGTGGCAGTTTAGCATTCCTTTATATGAAAAAGTTTGAGAACCACCCCTTTCCCATATGGGCCCTGATCTGGGACACACAAAAAAAGAGAAAAAGAAAAGCCGTGATAGAAGATGGTCTATGTATAGAATACATGAATGTGACACCGTTTTGAAAACATGAGACCTTCAGATTTCAGAATCTGTAAATCAATTGTATGTTGTCCAAAGTATCTCTTATTACAAAGCATTTAGACAAGAAATTAACTTCATAAATATAGGACCAAGTTGTGATCAAAAGATCATGGTTAATGTTTTTCTCAATAAATTTGTTCATGCCATACCTTTGTCGATGCTCCAGATTCCCAGCTTCCATATGAGCCTGAAGGCAGCATTGTTCGCTTAGCAGAAATCTTGTTATTTCTGGATATTTCCAGGCATCTAATGTCATATTTGATGGCCATACTGATGAAAAACTATGTTCTTGCCAAATATTTAGCCAATGCTTGTTATTTTTTAGAGGAAACAGCTGATTTAGTCATGTAAGTCCTTGACGTTGTCAGAGCGGTGTTTGAAACGACTAATAAGCTAACAGGACACTATGGCAAGCCACTTTGTTCAAAACCGAACAGTTTCAATGGAGAAATGTGTGGTTCTGTATCTCCCTCTACAGGCCGCATTGAAGTAGTGACATAACAGCATTGTGAACCTCTTCGTGAGATGAAAAGAGCCCCCAAAAAAGCCCATACTGCTGAAATGAAATTGCCTGAAAAGCATATTGGTATTTAATATAGAGCAATAGTCATTGCTTTTATAACTATTTCAATGCTTTTGGAAAATGTATGTAATTTGTAACATGGATATATCTAAACAAGCAATAGCTGCAACCACATATGTGAATCCCCCCCAAACACTAATACAGTCTATGATACAGATACACACCCATACACTTGACCTCCATGCCAAATTTCAGCCTCCTAGGGCAAAAACTGTGGCCGCTAAAGGGTGGTGAACTTTTTGTGGACCGAGCGACCAACCAACCAACCGACAGAAGAGTGATTTATAGAGCTGCTGGTCGCAGCTAATAAATTGTGTTTAGAAGTAAAATTCCCAGTAAAAACAGTCAACATCTAACTGTAAATATGGGCAAAACATGTAGAGAGCCTGAATATATATTTATAGAATTGCATCATAAATTGTATATTTCAGTGTATTTTCATCAAATTTACAGTTACAGTTGTAGTCAAGGAGTATGACAACACATTCAACAACATTATTATCCATGGCATCTTGGTTGTAATGGTAATATTGGCTTTTAAAATTAGATTATTCACTAGGCAATGAAAATAAAAATAAAAATTTCCTTTCTTACCAGTCTTACTCCCTGATGAAGGCTCCTGTGTGAGCAGAAACATGTTGGTGTTTTTTAATCTATAGCCATGTTTAAAATAAAGGCTTTTTAAAAAATTTCTACTACAAAGACCAGTGTTGCTGTGGGATTTTTTAAGGTTTGCTCTCTTCCACTCTCCACAAAGGTTTTTTTTTGCGGGAGACAAACTTTATTTTTCTATTAACTAAAAAATTCCTTTATTGCATTTCCATTTACTCTGGAATGGTAATAGATGTAGGTTTCCTTACACTTGATTCATATTCCATAGCTTTCTACATTTCAAAGAAGACCAGAAATATGCAGGCCTTATGGTTGAGGGGCTATCCTGATTTATTTTGGGTATGTCTGTCTAGGTGAGAAAACACCCCCAGAGCACCCTGGGTTTAGGGGCCTTGACATGAATAAGTTTTAGAACTACGGGTGTAAATACTTGAAACTATGTGGAAGAGAAAAAAAGCAGAATCAATCTGTAGGGACAAAAAGATAAAAAACATAAACAGAGGTGTGTCTGTACCTGAAACAAGGCGGTGTGTTGTACAGGGAATTGTTGCCAGCCTGCACCTTGTAGTCCAGGATGATGGGACACTCATTCAGGGTGTGGCCTAACAGGTCTTCTCGCACGATGACCACAGTTACCCCGGCACAGCCGACGTTCTTCTGAGCACCAGCGAAAATCAGCCCAAACTACACAATATGAAAATAACATGAAATAAGTAAAACATTTGCTGATTTTATTTATTTATAGTTCTGTGATGAGCACCATCCTTTCAGCAGGGTGGAATAATTTAAGCCTGACATTTAAAGGTCCCAATTCGTGCAGCTGTAACCTCTTAAAAACGTGTGTCTCTGGTCCATAAAACATGATTCTGGATTAATCTGTCGAAAATATAGCAACCCCGTTTGTTGTGACGGAGTTCTCACTTCCTCATCTCGTCGCTTCCCAAGAATGGCCTGTTTCTATAATATATTCAGAACTAACAGTTCCCATTGGCCGCTGAGGGAGAGCCCGCCCCAGGCTCCCAGCGGCCAATCAGATTAGCGTCTGTGGACCAGCACGCTAGGTTGCGAGTTATCGTTAACTTAACGGTACTACGCTAAAGAGGACATCTCAAAATGCCTAGACTTACCGAATGCACCTCTGCAGTTGCTGGATCACGTACAGTTGGCGTCGCTCCAGCTAGAAGTGTTAATTTTGTGGCTATAGACTAAATGGTGCAGGTAGCTTGTGTGAGAGAGACCCGCGCAGTATGCAGGAGGAAGCTAGTGACGTCCCAATTCCCCCAGATTCCCCTCTGGGCAAACGAAGCGTTTGGGGGTGTGGCTTGGAGGAGACTGCAGGGGGACGCTGGATAGGGACAAATCCAACTGTGGCAGTTCTGAGCGTGTGACCACTCATTACAGGGAGGGCTGACAGCAGTATATATGCATTTACAAGTAAAAACAGCTTTTGCACGGAATGGGACCTTTAATAAGACAATCAATCATTAAAACCATCCCATAAAAACCAGTCAACTATACTATCATAATAATATACCTAAAGGAATAGTTCACCCTAAACTGTCTCTCATCATCTACTCATACATATGTCAAATGAATGGAGACAGTTTCTTTAGAGTTCCAAAAAGGGCAAACATTTAAGCAATAACTATCACATGAGAGTAGTACATGCTGTAGTACTGGAGGCCGAGTGCTGGAGATAATCACATGTGTATGTGTGTGCGGCTCTCCAATACAGTCCTACAGAGCCAATGGGCACTCCAAAAACCAAACCAAAAGCACCCAAACATCAACATATTGTAACAGCACAGGTGAGGCTGGTATCGAACCCGGGATCTGTCATTTACAAGCGCAACACGTTAACCATCAGGCCAAAGGGACAATCCCCTTGGCCTGAGGTGGTTTGTGGTTGATTTTAGGCCTGAAAGCTTCACAGCGATGCAGCTGCCAAGACGTTGGTCAGAATCGATGAGTATGATGGAAGCAATTCAAATCTCTATTCAGCAACATTCAAACTTCGCCTCACCTTTGACACATCCACAGGCCGGGACAGGAAGTTGGAGGACATATCACTGACCAGGATCACCCCGTCTGTTTGCGGGGTGAAGTTGTACTCCACCCCGTGCACCGTCTCATTGCAGCAGTAGTACACGTAGGAGGCTGAGGGGTTCAGAGTCCAGCTGCTGGGGTCAGGGATCTCTTGGGTGAGCAAAGACAAAACATGGTTAAAAAAAACTTGCATATACGGGTACGTACATCTCACATCTGCCCCCAGTTTTCTCCTCTATTGTTTTCAATGTAGTCCCCAAACCCAAAGAGTGGACCAAGAGACAGGAACACTCACATTGTCCTCTTACTCGATCCTTTTCTTAGTTCACAGTTCTCAGACAGACTGGCAAATCTGGCGAAATCAAGATGCAGGGCCAGGTGTTTTAAATAAAATATATCAAAAGTAGTTATTTGCCTGTAATTGCACCCATTGTTCACTTGTTTATTTGTTGCTTATAGGCTATTATCATGAAAGATTGTTAGCGCACCTTTAAATTTGTGTTTGCAGTCTGGTCCTTTTGTTCTAGTACAGCTCTCATAAGGTAACTCTCAATTGCCTATTTACATGGTAACCTTTCTTTTTCTCAATGAGCTCTATACAGGTAGAATATCAGAGACAAATTCAAAGCTTGTTTCTGGTGATGGGAGAAATAGGGAATGTTACAGATGAACCTGTCCTCGGACACACAGTAGAATAAACGTGTAGTCGGAAGCTTGTTATATTATCTAATTATGTTTTGATCTTGAATTTGACACCAGGATTTGTTTACAGACCACCAACTATGCTGTATTATTCTGCTCTTGACAAATACAATAAAGAAAAGAAAAGCACTGTAACAGCTCCTCACAGCAGGAGGAACAGGAAAGCATTGAAAGCATGGTTCAAAATCAGACGCGACCATGTGGAAAGATTGCCTGCATGCCAGAGTCTTTTATTGCTAGTCGGCCCTATTGTTTATTACATAACAGCCTAGAATAGACTAGCTAGATTTGGTGTGTTTGGGATAGCCTTCATGCACTGTGAATGACAATGACCAACTCCTACGAGCCAAAATGAGCCCATGCTGCAGTGAAAGCAATCTTGTTCAACATTCAAAGAAAGGAATTGAAATTAAATTTTTGAAAACCTCCATGCCATTGGCCATAAAAATGGTCACGGACGGACGGACGGACGGACGGACGGACGGACGGGGACAGACAGACAGACAGACAGACAGACAGACAGACAGACAGACAGACAGACAGACAGACAGACAGACAGACAGACAGACAGACACACACACACACACACACACACACACACACACACACACACACACACACACACACACACACACACACACACACACGTATTTCAAGATCTAGTCTTTTTTTGTTGTTGCACGAAACCCTAATAATGAATTTGGCACTTACATATAATAGGGTAAATATAAACGATAAATTAAAACTCAACATTAAGATGCATTAATATTCTGTATCCCATCATCCCCAGAGTCTGGGGGAAAACAGATACTATAACGCAAAGGCTGCCTTCAAGTGCTCCTCGTAAGCTCCTACCGCTGAGTTTGGCAACTGTAAATATAACATTTTACGCATTCAAGATAAAAAAAAAATGTATACAGGCAATTTTTATAAATTAGTAGCCAAAGGTTGCATGACAATTACAATTTAAGCAAAAAGTTGAAATAGAAAACATACAGCAACACTAATTAAATTAATTGAATGCCAAACAATAACATAATCCATCACTTTTACGATCAGTTGTTGACAAAATTTCCATGCTAAACGTCACATTTCTGCAACTCGGTTCTCAAAGAAGATCCCAACTTTCCTGGATGCATTTATCACTTTGTTGGGGTTAATTCATTCATTCATTAAGATATTTCCAACAGCACTTGAAGGCAGCACGACAGCTGTCTCTGATTTATCTTGATTTTCTTTTCTAGTGTATTATACTGTTTTTCCCATATATTCTTATCATTTTATCTTGTGGTGCCTTCTGGCTTTACTTGTCAGTTGTAGTACTACAAAAAAAAGAGAATCAAACTGGAATTTGGTTATATAGCATCGAATTGCTACAAGGTTTTCAAATGGCAGCAGTGATGATCTTCTTCTGAATGTGGAGGAAGTCTATGTGGTTGGCCATTTGTTTCAAACAGAGACTCAACAAGTCATTAGCCACATTCGGTTTTAACAGAACATCCCATCTCCAAGTAGCACTCGCAGCCAGTTTGTCTGTGTTGCTGTTGACCTACTGTCACATTGAGTTTTGCAAAGTTGGCATTCTTGCATGAATAGCAGCCTGTTGCATTAAAAGAAAGGGGGGGCATGTTTAACAGTCAATTCAAGTGGTTGGCATCCACATACATGGAATGCAATCATTTCCACACACTCAGACACACAAACAGACAGACAGACTTACTGGTGTAACTATCCAGCTTGGGGTGAACGACGTTAATTTTGCCATATTTCTCTGCCTCTTGTGCAGCTTTTGAAGACCATGTGCCAGTCACAATATAATCAGCACACTTGTCCTCCTTCAGGCCAATCAGGTTGAGAGGAACGGCGCTGAACTGTCCAGATCCGCCCCCCTGCATGAACATCACCTTATAGTTGTCTGGGATATTTCTGCGTAGACAAAGGTTACTGTGGTTAGTCATCATGTAAAGGCCTCAGTGTGGGCAGCATAAAGGCAACAGAGTGAGCCCACATGTTGAAGTCACCTACAGAACCAAATTATTCCTACTGAGCACAGATACGCTGGTACAGTATGAATACTAAAAATAGCTACAGTATTCTGGCATTTGCTACATTCATGTGGATGAAATCTATTATCAGTTTCACACTCAGCGTATAAAAAATATAGTTCTGCAAATACTATCAATGCATGCCGTGTGTTGATCGTTTCTCATGAATCAATATTTCCAATACAAGCTACAGTAAATGCCAATTCGGTCATAAAACCCCGGCTTGGCAACACTTTTTTTTTTCTGATTTCCCCCCCATTTTCTACCCAATTGTACTTGGCCAATTTTTCCCCCTGCTGCCCCAGTCGCCCTCTGCCGATATGGGGAGAGCCATAGACTAGCACTATGCTTCCTCTGACGTATGTGCAGTTGCCAGCCACTTCTTTTCACCTGACAGCGGGGAGCTTCACTGGCAGGACGTAGCACGTGGGAGGATCCCTTCTGGCCCGAACAGGAGCCCCGACCGACCAGAGGAGGCTTCCCACCCGGCTTCCCACCCACTGACACAGCCAATCGTGCCTGTATGGACGCCCGACCAAGCCGGAGGTAACGCAAACCTGCGACCCTCGTGTTGGTAGGCAGGGAATCTACCGCTACACTACCCAGACGCCCGACTTGCCAACACTTTTAAACAGTAGAATGAAAATATCTCACCACAATCATCTGGTTCTACCGGTTTACACGGTGCCTCAATTACTACATTATACCGTATCCTTGTCTTTTTAAACTCAGCTCAACTGTGAGTTTTCTCAGCTCTGTTCCTTGATGTGGAACTTGGAAGCTCAACAATGTTGTTCAGTGTGATGCACATTAAAAGCCTGGTGTGTATTCCTGCAAATATTCAGAAGGTTGACATGCTTGAAGGACTGAAAGTGGAAAAGACAAACAGACACTTTCTAAATGCACAAGCTCTTTGCAAGCTTGCAAGAAAATCAGTTGCGTTATCATGCTAATGGAGGCACGACAAGGCTAGTCAAGTCTTCCAGGTGTTTCTAGGGTTGAGCATGTGGAGAAACACTACTAGACTGACAAACACCAAGCCAGAGCTGCCTGTGTGCCAAGCTGTTTGTACTGCCACACTGCTGCCTGTGTGCCAAGCTGTTTGTACTGCAACACTGCTGCCTGTGTGCCAAGCTGTTTGTACTGCAACACTGCTGCCTGTGTGCCAAGCTGTTTGTACTGCAACACTGCTGCCTGTGTTGGCACCTTGCTCAATGCACTCAGCAGTCTGGCATGTAGGAACAAGTGCTACAGAGTGGAGGCAAAAGCAGCCTTTACCACAGTGTTTTTCAGATGAAGTACTCACAGCAACTCTCGCAGGAGATTCTCTGTCGTGTTCAGAATCTTGCTGAAGTCCGACGATCGATGACTCATCTCTGGTTTGAACAGAATGAATTTAATCACACAGACAGCAAGGTATTCACTTTTTTTTAGCTGATTTCATTCATACTCTCATTTAATGTTGACACGCTTATCCAGAGCAACTTCCACTGTGTGAGGAGTTAAGGCCCAATTATACTCTACGTTAAAGACGGAGACGGAGACGGACAGAGCCTTCTGTGCGTACTCTACGTTCATTTCATGCGTTTTCTGTCCGTCCTCTGAAAGCTTACGGATACGCATGAAACGGAGCAAAACCACACACATACTCTCATACATTTGACTCTCTATTGCCCCCCACTGGTGGATGTATTGCTTAACATGATACCAACGTGAAAGACGCATGGAAGTATGCGGGCAGTGAGGATTACACCGTTTGAAACGGACGCATTTATTCTCGTATGAAAATGGAGTATAAATGAGCCTTTACTGGGATCAGCTATGAGAGCAGCTGTTTTACATTGTTGAAATGGCTTCTTCACATCATATAGATCAGTTATCTCATGAATAAGTGCACCATCTCTTTACTGTAAGTTTAGTCCAATTTTGTAGAGGAGTATGGATTCCTTCAGTTGAAGTGAGAGCATGACCCAAA
>NC_139631.1:19373487-19455987 GCF_964638095.1 Poromitra crassiceps | reverse complement strand
CACTGGAAGCAGGCTGCGGGTCTAAGCTCTGTGATTGGCTCTGACCATTTCAGTCAGAGCGAAGGGAAATCCCTTTCCACTCCCTGCATGTCACTCTCAAATGCCTCCGCTGCTGTGACACAACAACAACAACAACAACTACTACTACATGCTGATGGCAAGTTTTGATAAAGATTTGGATTGTGCAATAAAGCAGGCCTGCTTGGTACGTTCGGTGGAAATAACAGAGCCTTTTTTCCTGGTATACCAGAGTGAGAGTCAGAGGAGCCAGACTCTCTCCTGCGTTGGTACAGCGCGAAACGGAGATAGTCTGACAATTGGCATTAAAATCATGTTAATCATAATGACCAACCACTAGCAGGGACACCATGACATTACCTCTGACAAGGAGGTTCTGTTTTCGGTGCCGCTTCTCTGTCTGTTTAGCAGGATTACGGAAAAACTACAGGGCTGATTTTCATTACATTACATTGGTAGATGGGTGTAGCATGGGCCAAGGAAGAATCCATTACATTTCGGAGCCGATCCGATCCGATTCAGGTCCTGGAAGGGGGCGGGGCTATGGAAGGCTAAGGATAGGGAGGTCATAGAGAGCCGGGGTTCTAGGGGTGGTTGGCTAGGTGTATCTGAGTGGTGGGAGGGGGCGTGGTCAGGAAAGGGGCAGGGCTAGGGAAAAGGGGCAGTAGCTAGGGATAGGAAGGTCAGAGAGAGTCAGGGGTTCGAGGGGTCGGTAGGGAGTGGCTGGGGGATGTGGGCGTTTCAGGGTTAGGGTTCTGATCCGACTCACACAATTTGCATATCATAGTGGAATGGACTGTTGGCCTTGGCGGTGGTCTGCGCTCCCCAAGTGCACTTATAGTAGTTACCAATGGTATCAATTGCTCCATAGGAGTGCCACAGATTAGCAGATTATAATTATATTGAGCTGTTGCATGACTACCAACAATATGTATTTTTGACACATCCTGGTGATGGTTATTGAAAGTTATCGCATTAGTTATGTCATTACCACTGTCTCATTGCCACTATGTGTGTGTGTGTGTGTGTGTGTGTGTGTGTGTGTGTGTGTGTGTGTGTGTGTGTGTTACCTATCCAGATAGATATGGAGATGGCCAGGGCCATGCGAGGGGTGCGGTGGCGGAGTGACTGCAGAGGGTAGACCGTCACATAGCACCGGTCCACACTCATGGCTGACAGAGTGATACAAGTTGCCTGGGCAGTCACCTGGAACACACACACAGACACACACACACACACACACACACACACACACACGCGCGCACACACACACACACTCTCACATGACTGTCTGACAGAGATGGACTAATGTGTTTCTTGTGCAAACTATGATATTGTGTTACTAGAATCATTTCCAGGCCTATACAAAGAGTTGGTGTGTGTGTGTGTGTGTGTGTGTGTGTGTGTGTGTGTGTGTGTGTGTGTGTGTGTGTGTGTGTGTGCACGCCCGCGCGTGTGCGTGCGCGTGCGTGCGTGCGTGCGTGCGTGTGGGCATGCAAATGCTATCATCTCACTTGCTGAAGGTAGTTCACCAGTCGGCACATAAAGTCTCCAAAGAGCCAGCTGGGCAGAGGGTAGAGCGTGGCTGTGAAGGGCACACAGCACACCAGAAACAGGATGTCGGTAGTAGCCAGGTTTACTGCAAGAGAACAGATGCCTAGAGTAATTATACTAATTAATAATTAGAGAGTAGTTCCTAAACACAGAGACACACTGCAATTCCACATGTAGGCTACATCTTTTTTTTGTGATGAGTTAATATTAGATTTGAAAGGGGCAAATATCTGCAGGATTACACGGTCGATGACTCAACCAGGGTTTCCTCTACATTTTAGCAGTGGCGGCCCCCCGCTGGTCAATCTTGGCCCCCTCTGCTTCAAAATAATATAAATGTCATGACAAATGTCATGAAGTCAGGGCAGCTACTTTAAAGAATCTAAAATATAAGATAGCTTTGATTTTTTGACTTTTGTGGTCATTTGTGTTATTTTATTAGTTTTGTTGTCTTTACTATTATTCTAAATGGTAAAAAAAAAAAAAAAAAAAAAATGGTGTCAAACCTTTTGACTCTAGTGTATATGCAAAGGAGAGTATTTAAGTACAACTGAAATTACATTTAGTTTTTGGGAGACCTAGCCAACATTACATTAAATAACATTACTTTTATAGAGAAATAAATGGTGCAAAGCACACTGTTATAGAAGAGTAATCTCTGCAGTCCTCTGACCACTGGCATAGTACATGCGCACAACCCAGGTACAGACTCAAAGGTGCCCAAAGAAGAGCTGAACTTGACATGTCTAAGATGCCACAGAAGAAGAGCTGAACTTGATGTGTCTAAGATGCCACAGAAGAAGAGCTGAACTTGATGTGTCTAAGTTACCACAGAAGAAGAGCTGAACTTGACGTGTCTAAGTTGCCACAGGAATGAGAAATGTTACCTATGTAAAAGTTGGTGACGGTCTTCATCTGCTGGTGCTTGGTGATCACATGGATGACCAGCGAGTTCCCCAGCAGGCCGACCAGCATGATGAGGCCGAAGAAGGTGGGCACCAGCCAGGCATCCAGCAGCACCGGAGGCCCCTGGACCTCCAGACCCACTGACTGGTTGCAGACAGACCCACAGTCTGGAAGGGGATTGGCTGGCGAGGTCGCCGTCATCGTGACAAATCAGGGTCACCTTGTCTAGTCCTGCAGCATATGGTTCTGTGACACAGATCTTAAAGAGGTAGTACTTCAGACAATGTTAATACAGTATGGTCAGAAAATGCTACATCTATGCATGTAATCTCAGTGGTTCTCAAAGTGGGGTCCGGGGCCCGCCAGGGGTCCTTGAGGGGGTTAATAACACAATGAAAATGTATGGCTATTTTGGTCATGGGTTTCATACACTTGTTATAAATCATCTAAAAGTGTGACGACCGTCCCACTCTCCTGGCCCTGTCTTGCAGGAGCCTGGTGTTGGGGTCGTTAGGCTGATTGGGTACACCTGGGCCCGGTGCACTCATTGGGCTTAAGAAGATCCAGACCATGCACCTTTTGCACAGCAGCCATTTTGTGTCTAAAAGGCAGGGTAAACACATGCGCAACCAAAACATTAATGAGGGCTGCAGCACTGCAACAAGTTGGAAACCCTCAATGTTTTGGTTGGACCTGTGTTTACCCTGCCTTTGAGACACAAAATGGCTGCTGTGAAAAAGGGTAATTTCAGTCTCTCCCTCCTCACCTTTTGTTCTGTTATTTGTTTAATGTAGTTTGTGTTGTCTAGTTATTTTCCCATAGTTAATTATTGACATAACTTTTACTTTGGTGTATGACTACCCTCATCTATCTATCTATCTATCTATCTATCTATCTATCTATCTATCTATCTGTCTGTCTGTCCAACTATTTATTATCTATCGATCTAGCTATCCTGACAATTCCTAATAAGAGAAACAAAAACAAAATTTTGATTCAGTCAATGCACGTAATTATTTTCATATTTTTTGCATTTTAGCCTTAGTGCACATTATTATTGCAATTATTCAACTTAATTTGGCTTTAATCACATTTGATCAATCAAAAACACATTGCTTTACTTGAGCAAGTCAAAAAGACAGGAAACCGAGTACATCATCAAAGCTTTGCTGTTTTCTTTGAATTTGTCCCCATCAAAGATAATAAGCTTCAGTTACCTGTTTGTTTTTGTCCCTGCAGTGTTCTTCTCTCTGCTCTTGAGACAAATGTCCGTCCCGTGTTGGTCAGTGGTCCAGACAGACTGCTGCTCTGTCTCTGCTGCTCTGAGCTGAAAGCTGTTATAGACCATCACAGCTCAGGTAGGGGGGGGGGGGGGGGGTGGTATAACCACCAAGTGGTTTCTGCTATTTACTGTGTGTGTGTGTGTGTGTGTGTGTGTGTGTGTGTGTGTGTGTGTGTGTGTGTGTGTATGTGTGTGTCTGTGTGTGAGGGAGAGAGAGAAAGAGAAAGAGAGGGGGGAAGACTAATGATCCTCATCATCTGCTGTAATTTACCAGGACTCAGTGTGATTGAAGTGCAGCTGGCTTGAGGTTCACTCCAGCAGACTGGGAAGAGAGAGGGGCTGAATTGGTAAACATGGAGGATGATGAGGGTCATGGTGACAGCACAGCGTGACCTCTCTCCAGTCTCCACTTCTGGCAGTACCAAACCATTCCTAAGGCTGTCATTACATCCTTTATTGCCATGGCTACAAAGCTACATGTAGCAAACCTTGCCAGTTGTTGCACAGCTTGACGCAAGTGGAGCGCTTGAGGATGAGGGAGTTGTTTGTTTCTCTTTTACAAAAGAGAATCAACAATAATCATCAAAATGATAACTAGGCAGGATTTTAACTGTTCATATTGTATAGAAAATTGAAAAAGAAATGTAAACCATCTGTGCTTTTGGGAAAAGCACATATGCACAAGTCGGCCCAAGCACAAATTGGGCCGAGGGTTCAAATCTCACCCGGAACAAGTCTTGAATTTATTAGTCTCACTTGCCAGACTTTTCCAGCAAAGATTAATTTATTTGTTAGGTATTAGAGAAAGAAAAAACATCGCATGGATGCATAACTGGGACGTATCCTCAGTGATGTACCCTGGGGTCATAGGATGTTTCGGGTCTCGCAACATCATACACCCTCGCCCAGGTGACCCAGCCGGGGCTGGCCAAGCCCCAACTTACGTCCCAGTAGCTACCCACGGTCAGCCCTATAGGGAGGGTCGAAGGTGGTCATGCGGTCAGGGCCACTCAATCCGCTGCTCCGGAACTACTCTGCCGGGACCGGGGGAGGGAGAGAGCTCTGGTACGTAGAGGGACCGAGCTCTGTGGGTTGCCACCCGGCCGGGTTCCTCCCTCGTCTCACCAGGTCTACGACCTGTGCGCTGCACCAGACTCCCCCGCTCCAAACATCTCATTCCGAGGTGATGGTATCTTAGTGGACACCATGCAGTACCAGTACTTGGTGGTACTGCAGTCTCCACTTGCGGCTTGAATGGCCCTCCTAAAAGGCCTCTCGTGGGTTTTTGGGCTTCTTCCTCACGGAAGACGCAGGCTGGGGAGCTAACCCATACTGCTACCCGGGTGCCGTCCCTGTTCCGGCTGTCAACTGACTCTCCAGTAGTCACCAGTCTTTCCTGGTTGTCACATAGTCTATTCCTATGAGTCACTGGCTAGGCCAGGCTAACTAATAAAGAAAGAAAAAACATCGCATGGATGCATAACTGGGACGTATCCTCAGTGATGTACCCTGGGGTCATAGGATGTTTCGGGTCTCGCAACATCATACACCCTCGCCCAGGTGACCCAGCCGGGGCTGGCCAAGCCCCAACTTACGTCCCAGTAGCTACCCACGGTCAGCCCTATAGGGAGGGTCGAAGGTGGTCATGCGGTCAGGGCCACTCAATCCGCTGCTCCGGAACTACTCTGCCGGGACCGGGGGAGGGAGAGAGCTCTGGTACGTAGAGGGACCGAGCTCTGTGGGTTGCCACCCGGCCGGGTTCCTCCCTCGTCTCACCAGGTCTACGACCTGTGCGCTGCAGGTCATAGTATAGTATAGATGTTTGACTTTATATTAGGGTACACAAAAAGAGTAACTAATGGAAAGGTAATAATTAAGTAATGATTAACCACAAACTGACCATTAACTAACAATTAACTAATGAGTAATTACTCTACTAAGGAACTGACAACTAATCATTAACTAATGATTAACTACTATACTCACAATGTGACTTTAACTAATCAATAATTACTATACTCAGAACTGACTTTAACTAATCATTAATGATTAACTAATGCTTAACTATACTCAGAACTGACTTTAACTAATCATTAACTAATGCTTAACTACTACTATACTCAGAACTGACTTTAACTAATCATTAAAGGCCATTAGCTAACCATTAACTAAAAGTTAGTTTCTCATTAGTTTACTAGTAACTACTATATTATTTGTGTACCTTATTGTAAAGTGTTACCATGTCTTTGTGCCGGTGTCACTGTCAGGCTGACAGTCTGTGTTTGTGCCGGTGCCACAGTCAGCTTGACGGTCTGTCTGCATAATTAAAAAAAACTTATGAGTTGATGCCAAGGACATTCACACTGTATATATCAGACTAGTTCCTATTTTCATACCAGTCAAAACACGTCTCTCCTTTTGATTTTCCATTATCCAAAAGACCTTGAAAATCAAGTGAAGCGGGGAAGGGTGATGCAATAAATAAAGTAAATAAATCCCAAATTCTCCTGGGTCAATCTCAAAGACTCAAACAAACCTGAGGCAAAAGTCAAAACAGCTGAGAACTCGATATGACCTCATGTAGGGTTCGAGTCCCTCGAGGTGCTGGGTATGAAGAACTAAAACCTGAGATTCACAACAGGGTAGAAAGAAAATGAGCAAGTCCTGGCCATTATGTGCTAGCAGCCACATTAACTCTATCTCATTGACAGTTAGATTTCATTATGATGTAATAGTCACCCTGTAGTGGTACCAGTTATATTATAAAGGAAAACAAGTGTAACTAAACAATGTATTGTTGACACACACACACACACCCACACACCCTCAACAATTGTACTTAATTACTCTTTTCTGTACACACTTTCAAGATTCAAGATCTTGAATCTTGAAACTCTACTATAAAGCAAACTAATTTTGCCAAATGCAGACAAGTGGGCTACATGCCTACATCCAAATAGGATATAATTAATTTTCTGTTGTTCTAGCCTAGTGTTTTCACATTTCCACCCATGGACACAAATCAGTGGTCACTCATACTGTAGCTTCAAATTGCTTGATCAAGCTATTTATTCTAGATGTCATATTATCTGTACACAGACATATTGCACAAGTTACAAATCTGGACACAGTCTATACAAACAAACAGTCATTTTCTGGCTTTGACTGAGCAAAAAGAAACAAACAAACCTCATATATACTTACTATATGTGAGGGATACAAGTTTTGTGCGTTATGCTGCGGTTTAAGGGAGATTTACATTCTTTAAATACACACACACACATATATACGCTTTCCTTTTCAAACAAAGAATATACAAACTGCTAAAACCAGTTTCAAGACACTCAGGAACTCTTGCACTTTTGCACACTGCTGGTACGTGACACTGTATAATGGGACATTGTAATGTGTGGTTTTACAAACAGTTGATGACGTTGATCAGAACATCTTTGGATTTTGGTGGATAGATGCAAACATAAAAACACAAAATACTTAATACATGTTTCACTCGCTTAGCTTTTCCCACTTCAGCTTGATCAAGACTCAGCTTCAGGGGGCCTCAACTTTGGCCATTTTATACTACTTCATCATGGTTTGATATGAAGTAAATTCTCTAAATAGTGGCCATATTTGTCGCATGGTAGCTATTTACTAAATTAAAAACACTAAGCAAAACTAACCGAGGTCCTTCTAAGGTCCAGGATCAGGTTTATGTGTTTAGATGCGGAACACTAGAGGATGTCAGCCATTTGGGCTGCAAGAAAAAGCACTTCAGACACGTTTGGGTAGGAAGCTGAAAATGATTGCGGTGAGGTGATGCGGAGTATTAAAGAAGGTAGTAAAAGCCCTCCTCTAAGCGTGAGCATGCTTACTTGGGCATTGTGAGTTGTGAGTTATGTGTAGTTTGCAGGAAGAGCAACAGTAGGAGCACAGGCACGTCCACATCCCAGAGAATTCCTCATGTCCGAATCCCTCATCAACATGCAGTCTTTATTCGTGGGCATCAGGGAAGAGACGGGGTTTGGACCAGGGAGGGTGCAGGAGGACAGAGGCTCTGCAATACTCAGATATTGAAGCTCTCTCCACAACCACACGTGCCCTTGATGTTGGGATTGTTGAAGACAAATTCGCTGGACAGTTTTGAGTCCACATAGTCCATCTCA
Organism: Poromitra crassiceps; assembly: GCF_964638095.1. NCBI lineage: Eukaryota > Metazoa > Chordata > Actinopteri > Beryciformes > Melamphaidae > Poromitra > Poromitra crassiceps. The sequence goes on along the minus strand of NC_139631.1, from coordinate 19,448,064 downwards.
GTTCCGAGAAGGGTTAGCTGAGCCTTCTTCTCAATGAACACTCTCACACCTGCAAGAGAGTCACCATAGCAGTGTTGTCACTACATGGGCATCATGTTGACCTTCGCATCAATATTCAGCCCAAGTATTGGAACTTCAAGTCTAAATCACAACTCAAAGTTAAAATTAGATTAAAAAAAAAAGATCAATAACACAATGTATTTACAATTAGTTACATTTTTCAAAATGCAATTATCAAACTTTTTTTTTTCTGATTTCCCCCCATTTTCTCCCCAATTGTACTTGGCCAATTTCCCCCCTGCTGCCCTGGTCGATGCTGCACCCTGTGCCGATCTGGAGAGAGCCGTAGACTAGCACCATGCTTCCTTTGACACGTGCAGTTGCCAGCCGCTTCTTTTCACCTGACAGCGGGGAGCTTCACCGGCAGGACGTAGCACAGGCACCCTGACCGACCAGAGGAGGCACTAGTGCAGCGACCAGGACACATACCCCGAAACCGGCTTCCCACCCACAGACACAGCCAATCGTGCCTGTATGGATGCCCGACCAAGCCGGAGGTAACACGGGGGCGTGAACCTGCGACCCTCGTGTTGGTAGGCAGGGAATCTACCGCTACACTACCCGGACGCCCATCAAACATTTTTTCTATCAAAAAACATTTAAGATACTTGAGGGAAAGTCTGATATAAGGACAAACTGCTGCACTTAAGATTTCACCACTGCTCACCTAGCAGAAACGGCACACATCACAACAGAGAGGGAAGAAGCTACTACAGACAGTATTAGCATCAGCATTAATACTCAGTGCAACAATAAACTTAAAACCATTAAACCAAATACTTGCTGCTAAGCTTTCCATGATCAACTACATCAACATGAAGTTGTAATTCTGATGTAGGACCTTTCTTATATTGGCATGACTCACCATCCTGCAGCACTTCCTCGTCAGCTGTGCCCTTCTCCTTGGTGTAGTCCAGTGTGTACGTCAGACCATTGCAACCGCGCGTCCTCACCCCCACCTTCATACCAATCTGGACAGTCAGAGACATGCTAGCATTTAGTCCAACTCATCCTTTACCCACCAGAGTTACAGTTTTATTCGTTTTGCCATAATATACAAGCAAGAGAGGTGGGAAATGCAGTGGAGAAAGATGAGTTAGAGGTGAATTTCTTCAGTCACTTTCACATGGTATTCCCCACAGTTTACTGGACCACAGCCAGCCGGGAAGCCTCATAATGACACTGAACTAATCTCTCGAGAGACAGATCAGAGCTTATATTCACAAAATATATTACCTCTATAAATCTTATTCACTAATTAAGCAATAAGCCCCAAGAGGCTGTGGTTCGCAGTGATCTGACACTAAGGCATGCAAACACCTCTTAGCTGTTGTAAGATCACTGTCAATCACAGTCTCACAGGGCTTATAAAAATGCAACATCGATAACAAATAATCGCCCTTCCACCAACCAATGTAGTCCTTCAAGCCCCCCTCCAGTCAGCTCAACGTTCGCGCGTTATCAGATACGCCCGGAAAAAGCAGCGCAAGTTACTGTATGCCCTAAACAGTATTCCCTCCGTACTAGCTTAGCTGCAGGGATAACGTTAGCCGCATTATTGCTGAGATATCAACAAATCAACAATTACACATTAAGCGCAGGGATGACTGAGGGCAGCTTGAAGTTTTATTAAGGAATATTGGCTGGATTAATCACTCACATATTCAGGCTTATCATACAGCAGCGTCCTGATCCTGTTCACAGCTGCTGGAGTCTGAAGAGAAAGGTGTAGGAAGAGGAAAAAAAAAAGTTAACACTCACACACCAAGAGCCAGGATGCTTAACATGATCATGATATATACACAATAACAAGAGTATATGCAGGAATCCTGAAGTTAAATTCAATACCTTTCAAGGCCTGTTTTAAGACCTTTTCAATATATTTTAAGACCTCACCGCCACTTTCATCACATCAGCAATAGGGGTGTAAAGTTTCATCATGATACGATTTTATATAGATTATTTGGACAATAATACAATATTGGCTGATATCACAAAGTCTGCCACAATATGATTTTGATTAAAATCTGGCGTCTGCGATCGATATGAGACAATATCATAAGCTCATTTAACACAATGCTAAATTGATTTATCAACTTTGAATACTTTTCAAGATCCCGCAGATACCCTGAATAAGGCTGTGTCTGGCTGACTTCTCAAATCAATGACGGAACAGCCCTAAGCTTCCTGGTAGATAATATCAATAAAGTTTTGGTTGAGCCATTGATCACATTCCAAGACAGAATCACAGACAATAACTTTTCAAGTGTTTTCTGAAAATCACATACAAACAAATGCATTTACGCTTCAAAAGTCATAACAGTGTTCTTTTTGTGAAGATTATCTTGCTGAACACAAACTTTGCTGTTTTATAAACTTTTGTTAACCACAGACCTTATGCCATGCATTTAACTGAAACTCCCATATATAAATGCCATTGCCTTTTCCACCTATGAACCAGCAGTGCAGGGACTTCTGGGTAAGCCTACAAAAATATGTCCTGACTCATCCCTGCGGTACTCTATTACCTGTGCTAGATACAGTAAAGCATTAAGGGTGCTTTCTCACTGGCACCCCGGTACCGTTCCCGAGCACACTTGTCCCCAAATTGACCCCAGTCGCAACGTTTGATGAGTTTGAACGTTGCATTCTGCGCCCGGGCGCGCTACGGGGAACCGTGACAGGATCCCCTTGAAAACGTGGTCCGGGCGTGCCCAGGAATGGAACACTTGCGAATGTGAACGGCAACCGTTCCGAACCACATAGACAACACACGGGCGAGGATACACTCCAGGGCGTAGGTGATGACGCAAGTGCACTCTGTTCCGTTCCCGAGTGCAGAAGAAATATTGTAATGTGAAAGCTGACCAGTGGGGGAGAGGGGAGGAGGGGTAATCGTGCCCGGGCGTGGAACGGAACGAAAGCAATCGTTCCCAGTGAGAAAGCACCCTAAATCACCGCTGTGGAGGCTGATAGTTCAGGAGTTCAACAGGTCTGAAATCAGAAGGTACCTATGTTGTGCAGTTCTGTGGTTCCTATTGTACTTGGTTAGAGGGAGCGTAGAAATTGGACAGTCATGATGTTGTAGAGGCATTTAGGAGGCTGATTTAAATTACAGCAGCCAGGCTGGAATTAATCCCTTATGTGATCATCCGCATGTGTGCATCTGTGCTTGCTTACGCTAAATGTAGGCTACATCCCAATATTCAAAAACCTCTGGCATGGTTTTGTTATAAATTGTTAGTGTAAACAGTGAATCAAGCTCTTTTAAGACATCAAAGCTACACTTGGGGGTCCTTAGGGATGGGCATTTCATTTTTTCTCCTCTTTCTCCACTAACCTTTATTTCCACATGCAATCATATTGAAGTTGGGGCGTCCGGGTAGTGTAGCGGTAGATTCCCTGCCTACCAACGCGAGGGGCGCAGGTTCGCATCCTCGTGTTACCTCCGGCTTGGTCGGGCGTCCATACAGGCATGATTGCCTGGTGTGTGCGGGAGGGAAGCCGGATTGAGGGTATTTGTCCTGTTCACTGCAATAGCACCTCCTCTGATCGGTCAGGGCGCCTGTTCTGGGTGGAAGGGAACTGGTGGGAATAGCGTCATCCTCCCACGTGCTACGTCCTACCGGTGAAGCGGCTGGCTACTGTGCATGTCGCGGAGGAAGCATGGTGCTACTCTCGGCTCTCACCAGATCGGCAGAGGATGGAGCAGCGACCAAGGCAGCAGGGGGGGAAATTGGCCAAGTACAATTGTGAAGAAAATATTGGGGAAAATCGGGAAAAAAGTGAACATACAAACGTGATACATCACGTGTAAGCATCACATTGACCCATCTTATTCAGGTTAGACGCATCACAAACATAGGCACCAAATTAACCTCATACTAACCAATATGCAATCACCAATCATGTTTAATCATACTCTTTTTCTTTCATATGCCTGTTGGGAAACTCAAAGAAGGGAGAGTCAGGGCTATCAACATGCAAGCACCTATAAGAGAGTTTCAACTTCACATGTCATACAATTCTAATTGACCATTGTTTATTTCCTGTTGCAGTGTTTGCTAATACAATAGGTGACAGGAAATGTGTTTGGGTCCAAACTGTTCTAGCAACAATTCGGTGAAACATCTGTATCGTTGTATGGCTCAAATTACATGTAGACCCTATCATCCCAATGTGCGAATATCTGCAGCTCTGCCTTGGGTTTGGGGATGGCCCATAGATATGGCCTGACACTTCACGGTTTATATCATGTAACATTATTGCACCCATCAGTCATGGACACCAGCCACGACATCTACAATACAAGGCTCAGGGATACATACAAATAAGAAAAACAAAAAATACAATACAATAAAGGCACTTCATGAGGTCACATAAGTTGTATATAGCAACACAGTTCGAATTGCTTTGGGGTTCTTTGAGTATTTGATGGAGTCCATATATTCACTGAGATCCTTTTTAAACACAGGAAAGAATGGTTTAGAACCATTGAATGTCCACTTGTGGATGTGGTATTTAGCAAGTAAAAACAAAAGATTAATTTAAAAAAAATCCTGTTAAAAACAAAATCTGATATGAGATAGAGTTGGATGAACTTCAGAATGTATCACGGACTAAAATTTCACTGTATAAGAACAATTCCAAAACAGATGGGTACATTTAAATCAGAATGTAAGGACGGTGTTATCTTTGGGTCTTTTATATGGTCTTTAGTAAAATGTAAAAAAAAAAAAAAACACACCAGACACGACATTATCTAACAACAGTAACGTTACTGTCAGAAAAGCTAGTCACCCTGATCTAACGTTATACTACCCTTTTTATGATCCACCCATAACTAGCCGATGGCTAACGTTACGCAATACGCAAACAGAAAGCTACCTGATAGTAGCATGAGTGCTCGCAGATAGTAGCGTAACGTTATTTATATTCAATGTAACATGACCGAACGACATGTAAATTAGCAAATGCAGAAGTCGTTTGATGTGACAATTAGCGTTACATTTAACGTTACTGAGATGACGACCAAGGCCATCATCAGGCTAACGACCGTTATATCATTACCAAGAGCAGTTAGCTAACTTTGCTACGCTTTACGTTCACTTGCATAACATCCGGTAATGGATGAAAATGTTAAAGTCACGTAGCGACTGGCGAAACTGCATTTTAAGTACGTTCACAATTACGACTAACAACTTACCAGTGTCAAAGCAGCTCTAGTTGCCAATATCTTTCGTTTACTGACCGCTCGGACGGTCGCTCGCATCAAGGAGGCAGACATGTCTCCAGAAGCTACTTGACGTTAGCAACTTAGCATAAAATCATAACATTGAACTGCGCAAGTGCGTAATGATGCAGCCAACCCAGAGCAATCTATTAAGAGAGTGGCGCCAGCGGAGGTCCAAAATAGCAAGGACGTTTAAAAACATAAAATAAAGGATAAAGCTGATAATATACAATTTGATTATTTAAACGTCTGTCCCTTTCTAAGTACATCACAAACGGTCCATTTTGCTGCAACTCGACAGTCCAGATAACTTTACTTCCTGGAACTTTTGTGAGGTCTTATGCTGCCTTCCAGACATGGACAGTACCAGACACCTGGGACGTGGGTGTTTCCCAGTGGAAAAGTCCCACCCCCCACCTTCAAAGCATTCCAGAGCACAAAGGCAAAACGCAACCAAGAAACATGGCGGACCGCGACAAACTTTTTTTTGTTTGGCAAATAGCAAGACAGCTTAACAACGAGTAGAGCACCATCCTTACATATTTAAATGAAAATGAGGAGCAGCAATGACACATAATGTAACAGACTCTATTATACATTTTATTAAGGCACTTAATACTTTGGACTACATACTCCATGTTGCGGCCATTGTTGTGTGACGTCAGACAACTGGTTCCCAGCCTAGTGGGGGTAGATTTTTTTCTCCCAGTTTTCAAGTGGGAGCTCCCACTTTGAGTGCCGTTCCAGCGCACTTTTCCTAATAGGAGGCCAGAAAATCTGAAGGTCCCAGTTGTCTGGAAGGCAGCAGCTAGTGTCCTCTAGTAAGAGAGTGGCGTCAGCGGAGGACCCAAATGCGACTCATTAGCCAATGAACAGCCAGGAATGGGTCTCGCGCTACTTTTGCATGCGAAAATAAAGCCGATAATCTACAATTTTATTCATTTCAAGGGATGAAAAACCCTTTCAAAGTACAACACTGTCTATTTTGTTGCAACTCGACAGTGCTGCTTTTTTTACTCAAGAGTTCCACTTTCTACTTCCTGGAAAAAAACTGGTCCATTGGAGTGAATGGAGATGTCGGAACTCTTCTATTATCTGGCTCTGGTCTTAGCCAACCCAGAGGTGCCCCTCACTGCAGTGTGCAGAAGCTCAATTGACCCAGGCAGGGCAAACTGTGTGACCAACCAGTGCTAATAGTCTGTCTGCGGTAAAAAAAAAAAAAACTGTAGCCAAAGCCACTGATGGATCAATTATTTAACTAGTTACATATTACCTATTTATGGATGTGATGACTGCTTTGTATGTTTTCCCCCCTCATTTTGTTTCTGTCTAGTAGGTGGCACCGTGGCAAGGTCGTGCTGAAGGTGAAGCCTAGGCGGAAATGATAAAGTAGTTCCTCAAATGGCCACTTGAGGCGGTCTCCACCTCCACAAGGGAGTACACACACACACACAACTTGACTATGTTTAAACTTTACACACACACACACAACTTGACTGTTTACAGCCTGGTAAAAAAAAGAAGAAGTTTGGATTAATCAGTGACATCACAACAAAAAAGTCCGTCTGGCTGCCACTGCAGCAGAAACTAGTGTGAAATGAAGCTGAAGCTCACATTAAGACAAGACAATCATTTTTTTCTAAGTTTAATTGATAAGCAGGTCTTTCAGACAGATAACTATAGCAGCAAAATAATTCACGAGCATGGAGCCTCACAGTAGATACCAATCTGAGGCACCATGACCACAAAATGTATTTGGCAAATAAATACATTTATCTCTCTGTTGACTTAACTTAAATTATCACTAGCTTAGCTGTAAGTGAACAGTGTATGCGGGCTTCTTCCGAAATTAAAATACATAATAAGCTCAACTGAATGAATGCGTTTGTTTTTTAATAACTTCACTGTATGGAGCTACAGCCCGAGTTTCTCAACTATGTTCTTGTACTAAGTAGGGCTGCACGATTATGGTCAAAATTATAATCATCAATCATTGATCAACCATTTAGATCATGATTATTTAACACGATTACTCTTTGACTTTGTGAACATCGTGTATTTATTAAACTAAAACAAAATAAGTCTGGATTTCTTTGAACAGTCATCTTCTCAAAAGGAAGGTTTAAAAATAAACGGACAAACGTGCTGGCACTCTGTTCATGACTTAAGGTGAAACTACATGCACCACAGCGTGTTTGGGCTTTGGAGGAGGGGTGGACTGCATCACTGCGACAGAAAGGGGTGCGCTGGATTTACAACACAAGACAAAACGAGAGCAAAATTGCTAAATGGTATGCTAATTGATCTTTTTTTCAGGATTGTGGGAAGCCAAAATATTGATCATTAATATTCGATTAATTGTGCAGCCCTAGTACTAAGTAACTTATGACACTTTCTGGCATGCGCACAGGCATATACACACCACGAGTTAAAGGTCCCATTTTATGCTATTTTTAGCCATTTAAAACATTTCTCAAGGGTATTTAAAACAAGGTTATGAATTATGTTGCAAAATCAAAATCAAATGCAGCCTCTGTAGGACTTCTCTATCCGCCCTGTCTTTCCTTTTATTAATTACCGGAGGGACCTCTGATAAGATGATCTGTTAGGATAGATCCATCTTTGGTGCAGTTGACTGTTTTCTGGACATTTTTCTATGTTATGCAGCTATGCTGCAGACAACAAGGTTTGGTCTTCCGCATTCAATTGGCAAGGGCGGCGCTGCAAGCAGGCAAATAAAATTAGTGTTACTTTATGTTACAAAGTCACGGAAGTCAAACGGCTCATGTGGAGGCATTTTTTCCTTACATGGACCATGTGTTTTATATAGCACACCCATGTCCATTATATAAAAGAAGCAAGGGAAATCCTGTTTTACATTAAATGGGACCTTTAAGCAGGGTTTCACCTAATAGAGCGCCAAAGTCAATGTCACTTCCTGCTTCAGCATGTGTACCAAGAGATTTTCATCCGCCATCTATTTTCCTATAGAAATTTTGTAAAATGCTTATAAAAATAGTTTTACTTGATCAAAACCAAAGGATTCAGCTATATTTAGAAACAGGCGAGAACATAGAACCTTTCACTCGGACCAAAACATAAAAAAGAAAACACAGATTTACAAAGAATATTTTTTATTTTATTTTTTTAAGTTTTGGTCCGAGTGAAATGTTCTATGGTCTTACGAAATGTTTATGGGAAAATAAAGGATGGATGAAAATCCCCTTGGCATGCTGAAGCAGAAAGTGACGTCGACTTTGGCTCTCTATGGCCACAAACACTCACAGGAAGCTGAGGGGCAGTATCTATTAAATGGGCATGGTACCACAATCTTCAAAAATAAAAATACAACCCTAAAAATACATTATCTACGGGGTGAAAACCCTAACACACACAGACGCACACAAACTGAGACATAGGTGGAGCTGCTTTCAAGGCTGGAGGAGAGGACTGATGGACGTCAGTGCAGATAAATCAAACTCGATTTAAAAGAAATTCAATAAAAACAAATCCTGGCCATTACGACAAGTAGGTAAACAAAGACATGAAGAGCATGCATCATGGCTTGTCTTGTTAAAATGAAAGCTTTAAAAATCTCCTCTGAAGAGGAGCGCCAGTAAAAAAAAGAAAAGGGAAAAAAAGAGAAGGAAAGGAAAAAAAGGCCCTATTTGGCTTCAAGTCAAGGCGTCCTGGCTTTGGCTTTTGTGGGTTCCAGCTGGCCGAGCAGTCCCAGTCATAACTCCAGCTTTCAGGGTTTATGAAGTTGGACGTTGCTGTCTGCCTGGACAAGAGAGCAGAACCATGTGGTTTAAGTAGCCACGGCTCGCACACAGGTTCTGCTCATTCCACTGGGCTCCTGCTGTGACCAGAGCGACCCATGTGTCGGCTGGCTAAACTACCTGAAACACACACACACACACACAACAGAGAGAGAGAGAGCAAAGTGATACATTTACCAAACAATGCATTCTCAAAACTACTTCCAAAACACATACAATATTTTTAAGGCTGGGCTAGGCAAGACTTTTCAAGCTTTACAAAATTCAAAGAATTATCTCTGCTGCCACTTGGGGTTGCCCAAGTGCAAAGTTGCCTAATGTAGTCACAATGCAGTGGCAGTTTGAGAGTACCATGCTTCCATAATTGTACGTATTCCCGGTTGAAACAGGATGTTAACGCGAGACATAATGTGGCTAGGGATCATTCAACACGAATCAACAGTGCCCAGCAAAGTAAACCAGTGGGGAAAAGCAGTATCCGTTAGAGAAAGAAAGGTCATTTTATATGAGGGGAGGGGCGGAGATAACCCAACGTGACCAGATGTAGTTTATGTCGTACTCATGACACACCAGTAGAGTTATGTAGCAAAACAGTAGTGCTTCCAGTAGTAATCAGGCAGTTTTTCTACCTTTCTCTCCATGACCTGATGAAGGCCAAGAGGCCAAAACGTTGGCATGTGTTTTCTTGACATGGCCAAATTAATTGGTGAAATTGAGATTTCCTTTGTCATGAAGTTCTGTGAATACCCAGTGATTTTTAAAGTGATTTCAATGTGATTGTTAATTGAAATGAAGAAAGACATGTACACACCTGTTTGTGGAGTTAATATCACACTTTGTTGCTTTCTCTTCTTTTTCTCCTCTTGGAGAGGAACACCCTAGGCAAAAAAAAACACAAGAGGATGGATCATAAACTTTACTGTTGGTATGCATCGTTTGAAAACATACATTGTCCTGAAAAACAGAAAAAATACATTTGTGTGATATTGTGAGGTTTGTCATGTCATGCCAGTCCTATCTCTGAATACACAGATGACTGGTAAGGTTAGGTCTTGTCTGGGAAAAGAAAATCACAGAGGACTGAGCAAAATAAGCAGCTAGAAAGATTAGCACCATGTCAGAGACATTTGAAATGATTTGAAACACCATGACTAACTACTGTGAATCTTACTATCATACCTGTTTCTCCTTTTCTCTCAAATTCCTCAAGTGGCCTGAAGAGGAGAAAGGGGACATCTCCATTTTGGCATTTCCTACCAGACAAAAACAAGATGAAAAGGAAGCAATAGAATTCTTCCCAGTGTTTTATGAGTCACACCAATGACAATGGTGTGTACAATATCCTGTTGTACCTGTGCAATGTTGTTTTTATTCAACTAATAAACTTTCCAGTTAGAACAATATCAAAACTAGAAAACAAGTTTGACTTCCAGTTCAAGAATGGGGGGCCAAGAATGAGGACTCATTTCTCTGGAAGGCCTACAGTAACGGAGGTGAAATGGCACACAAATTAATTTGGTATATATATGAATTATATGTTTGATATTATGATCTTGTTACTGTGCTTATTTCCATAGAGTGCTCTTGAAATGTGAAAACAACAAAGAATGAGGAAATCAAAGGTTTTATGAACCTGCAGGGCCTCTGTACTGCTGACAGTCCTTCTTGATATGAGTAGTTGAACCACACAGGAAGCAGCAGCGCTTTTCTGGTGTTCTCCTCCATCGCTCGTGCTTCATGTTACCATCTGCTGCGTCTGGGCTTTCTCCTGAGTTTCTCTCCATGTCCCGCCTCTGCTTGGACCTGGTCAACGTTTCCCGAAATATCACGTTAACAGGTAGCTTGGCATGTGGTGCAGAAGTGCTGGCATGACACACCAATTCACGAGTAAACTACTACGATACCTACTTCTTACGCAAGGGGCAGTCTTTCATGAAGTGGCCAATCTTGCCACAGATGCGACAGCAGCGGTCATTGGGGGCCACCTCCCCCTCTGTGAGAACTTGCGGGTCAAAGAAATACTCCTGGGACAGATGCAAAGAAACAGTGACATCAGTGCTTAGGTTTGATAGATGCCATGTCTATACGTAAATGCAGTATTTTATGGCGAATACAAACCATCTGACTGGGGTACTCAGGAGGGTAGACTTTGACTGCCGTGCCAAACACTCTTCTGCCATTGATGAAAGCCTTCATGATGAAGTTAGTCACTGTTATGACAATAAGAAGCATGGAGATGTCAATAATACAAGTAGATATGAATGAATGAATGAAAGAATGAACAAATGAATGAAAGAATCATACTTCTCCTAGACAGGCCGGCACCCAGATTATGATTCAGGTCGAACGGATCTGTGGTATGAGCAGAGAAAAGAAGCGTGACATTTTGCTGTGGAAAAATATCATTTTTAATTCCACAAACTGCTATTAAAACAATTCAATACTGATCGCTAAGTTTGACATGCATTTAATTTAACTGAACAGACTGGCCCATTCCACATTGCAAAACACAATAATTTCCAAGGTGGCAAGATGATGTTGATATCTGGGCACTCTGTATTGTGGGATGGGTGATCATTTGAAATGAGGGGACTACAATCTTCTGCATCTAACACGTATGCATTACTCTGCTTTAAAATATGTGGTTTCTTGGATGTGTTTTTTGTTGTTGTTATCATTGCATATGTCTAAGCTGACCTTCGATGACGATGTACTTGGACGTCCACTGCTTGTTGAAGGTGGTGAGAGGGGCTTGCTGGCGGATGCAGACAACATGCTCCCTGAAGTCAAAGTCCTCAGTATAGAAGCGGAGCAAGCCCAGCCACAGCTCCCCCACTGTCTCAGTGTTCGTCCCGTACTGTGGCCAGCGTGTCGGCTGCAGGTGCAGGAAGACAAGAATGACAATGTGTTAAGATCATGTGTGAAGAAACCTTTGCACATGAAGACAGGAAGACACATTGCATTGGAGACAAGCAACCAGTCACCTTTATAATGCACTTACTGTGACTTCCTTAGTCATCATTCTCCAACATAACCTCCCCCCTGCCCTCCAGGACTTTCTTCTGAAACTTTTTTGTCCCCCCCCCCCCCCCCCCGCTCTATATATATGTATACGTATGTATGCATGTATATATGTGTGTGTGTGTGTGTGTGCGTGTGTATGTATATATATATATATGTGCATATATAGAATATATATATATATATACGTATATCTATATATATATGATTTATTTATACTTAAAATATTTGGGGGGATGTGTCCTACTCAATATCTATTGTGATTGCGGCCTTGCCTTAAAGGAGAATGAGCAGTGCAGTCCCAAATTGGTTTCATTTGACAGAGTAGTAAAGTTGAACAGGAGATGGCAAAGGGAAAACAGCAAAGTGGACTCCAAGCAACAAGCGTCTCAGCCACTACCACTGAAAAGTATAAATGTTACACCGAAGTGAAATATCTTCGTAGTTCCCAGTTTACAATTTCTATTTAAGGTTCTGTGTGGAGTATTAGGATAAGAGCAGAGCATTAGTAGATTGATTCCAATCAAAACTTTTAACCACACAGAAAAGCAATCATGACTCCTTTTCATATCAAACACAGAAGAAAGAATCACCAGTGTTTCCAGAAAATCAAAGAAGTACACATTCCAGCCATCCACCAGAACCTCCGGCTTCTTCTCTCCATCATAAATCTGCAACAAACACATACACAAAGTCCATAGAAGAACATTTTGAAACGTTGTGTGTGAGTTTGGAATGATAAAGAATCTATCTGGGTACAGTTCTGAGATACTGAGCATCAAAGTTTTGACATTGCAGCTGGCAGAACTGTCATGTAGTGAAATCTATTCATCACTTAAAGTATAAGGCCGTTTTTTTTTTTTTTCCGCTGTACACAGCGCATGCGCTGCATGCCGCGCACGCCTAGCAACCATCTTTAGAAAGTAATTTTGGTTATCTATTTACCTTAAAAAAGATAATTTCTTTGCATTTTGGATTAATATTTCAGCGCATGTCCCACGTGCTATGTCCTACCGGTGAAGCTTCCCCTGTCAGGTGAAAAGAAGCGGCTGGCTAACTGCCCATGTCTTGGAGGAAGCATGGAGCCAGTTTCGGCTCTCCCCAGATCGGCAGTGGGTGGAGTAGCAACCAGGATAAATAAATTAAATTAGCACTAATGGGGGATAAAAATGGGATAAAAAATCAGGGGGGGGGGGGGGGGGGGGGATATATATATATATATATATATATATATATATATATATATATATATATATATATATATATATATATATATATGTATATATATGTATATATATGTATATATATATATATCAGCGCATGGTGAGTACCCAAAGCACAAAGAGCTTTTTGGAGCTGTTAGATGTGTGTTTTTGGTGATTTTGAATGACTGTACCATTTGCCTCCATTCTATGACAATACTAACTAACTTGACGACTGTAGCTCAATGTATACTGCGCGGAGAGTGACGGTGAAGACACGGTGTATTTTGGTTCTGTATGGAGGATATGGCAAATGAGCAAAACCCCCGAAAAGTTGGCGTATCCCTTTAAGAGGGCTCAAACAGAGATAGAGCCTTATCATTCCAAGTGCATGATGTTAATGTTGTGAAGCTCTTTGTTACATGCATTGAAAAGTTATTATTATGATTTGTTACCTCCTGTAGGACAGGGATAACTGGTGGTTCTCTCTGCTGGAGGAAGAACAGGACCATGAGCGTGTATGCATAGGAGGAGAGGCTGCCGCGGGATGCATCCCCAATATCACACATCTGTAATGGGACACACACACACACACACACACACACACACACACACACACACACACACAAACGTGTATCAATACACAGGATATGATGTTAATATCATTATGCCATACTCAAGGTGAGCGTTCTTATCGAGGCCCAGTTCAGAGTTTAATAGAATGATGATTTACCATATTAGCACAAAATAAAACCTTAGGCTACACCGTCATAAATCTACAGCCCCATAAGACAGGCAGCAACATTCACCAGCTACATACTCTAGTTTCAGGGTGAGTGTAGGTAAGTCATTGGGGTTAGCAAGTGAACGTTTCATTGAATTAGGCCTACAACACCTCAAGAAGGTTGAACAGTGTGTTCCAGCATCCCAGAATAAGACACTGTGGACATGCACGCTTTTTCAGACACTAAGCATAGAGACGTTTAGGCTGGGAGTACTATGTGAGTGTATTGGGATATTCACCTTGGCAAAAACCTTCATGACGTAGCAAAGGATCTTCACTCTCCTGTCAATGGCAGCATATGATGCCAGCAGGTGTGTGTTGTGCAGGGCCTGGAAACAAAAGTGCCAATATGTACAGTCAATGACTAACTTCTTAAATAGCGAATATGAGAGGTGCGTTTATCCACTGACCTTCCTAACGGTCTCTGAAACAATATTGCATCAGGCTTACTGACCGATTTCAGACTAAACAACAAGTGTCAGTGAGAAGAGAGAGAAAGGGGGCACTTTGAAGTCCCTACCAGTGTGTTGTAGAGGCTGATGTCTCCCTCCAGGCCGGTGCGAACGTGGTAGAACTTGACGATTGGTACTTTGGCCGTAGTGATGGGTAGGATGTTCCTCAGACCTGGTGGAATGAGAGGATATAGATGTGGAGTCAGTTCAAAAATGACATGTTGACAACTTGCATTTTATTTGTTTTCACAGATAGCTTTTTCTTCACCAGGAATTTGCCACATCATCTGAAAAAGGTTTATTAATTTGACCTTTAGTTTTCCTTAAAATGGCTTCTTAGCATTCCTCAATGGGAACCTAATGCCTTCTGAAGACAAATTTCCCACCAGCCCAAGTCCTTGTCCCTAACCTGGGTGTTTCTTCAGGAGTCTCGCCAGGCTCTCAATGATTCCAATACAGTCAAGACCCTAAGGCGGGGGGGACAGATCAGAAAACATAGTAGTTGTATATTATGCATTCGAGTTGGGAATCAATCACAATAGCAAACAAATAATTTGTTTTCTCCATTTTCTTCTGACAAGAAACAAGCTGAAAATGGTGGTGAAGTGAGCCAGGTCAATGTAAATGTAACCTACCGGTAACTTGTCTTGCAGTATACAAGGATGGCCTCCAAAACAGAAGCTCACTTGATGCAAAGATACTTACATCTGTGGAGTCCTTCCCCTCCAGCACCATGCAGATGTCTAGGTCACTCTGTCTGAAGCCAAAGCCATTTTTGGATGATCCAAACAGCTGCAGCCTAGCCCCTGTCCATCCAAAAACACAAGTGATATCATTTAGTCTTAAATCTGCTCTCTGTTCTCCATCTTGGTAGCTGATTGGTCCATACACAAATCCAATAAAGGCATTATTAACATTTCTAAAAGGCAAATTAATGCTAATAGTGGTTTACTTCACCAGCAAACTGCCGTCTGACAAAGTTCTCCAGGTCTTGAAGGATGTGCTCTCTTACACCCACTTCCACTTCATCAGGGGCAAAGTCCTCTAAGGAGACACAAAGAGCCACACTCAGGGCGTTTTCACACCTGCGCTTTTAGTCCAGTTAAATCAGACTCTGGTTGGTTTCTCGCCAACCCTAACTCTAACCCTAACCTTGGTGTGATTCATTTGGGCAGGTGTGCGAACACAGTAATGGCACTCGGATGCAGACCAAAACAACCGCACAAGACCCTTTACAGGAGGTGGTCTTGGTCCGGTCCCAAACAAACTCTGGAGCGGTTCATTTGTGGTGGAACCGTTCGAGGTTGGATCAATTTCGGAACGTGATCCACCCTTGATCCAAGCCAACTACAGCAGACAGCAAGACATTTCCTCCAAGTGCATTGGGTTGTGCTGGCACAGTTTTGTCTGGTATATTGCCCAGTTATGAGCAAATTCCTACAGAACCGCTAAAAGTGATTTTTTTTAATGATCTTGTGCGAACAAGTTATTTATCTTGTGCGCACAAGATAACTTGTTCACATAAGATAAATTACTTGTACTTATCTTGTGCGCACAAGACACAAATGATATCACCTTTCGGGACTTTAGGTCCGTAAATGCCATCACTGCCGTTGCTCCACGTTGAAGTGCATAGCAATGTGCAATAGTCCATTAGTCGAAGTTCTTCCTGTATTTATTTGCTCCCGCCCCAGACACATCTGACCAATAATAAGCGGAGTGAACGTTCTCACGTGGTTTGTTATTGATGCATTTTGGTTTGCTTGGATTTTTCTGCGTGGGAAAAGAAACCGAACCAAGGGGAAAACGCTCCAAGTTTACAAAGTTATCAACTGATTCGGACCAGAGCAAACAAACTATAGGTGTGAAAACGCCCTCAGATACACCATAGTAGACCGAAGGAAAGCTTACTGGGGCGGCGGGACAAAGAGATCTCAAAGAGAGAACTTTAAGCAGTTTTCAAAACAGACAACAAAAATAAACAGTCATTTGTAGTTTGCGCACACACACACACACACACACACACACACACACACACACACACACACTTACTGTAGCACTGCTCACAGACTTGGTTAAGGATATTGAGAAACTTTGCTGTCATGGGGGGCAAGGGATCCAGCTCCACTTTCTTGAAATCTTCGGGACAGTCTTTCTTCAGATGGCCATCGCGCTTACACAAGCTGCACACAACCATGTGTGACTGAGAGAGATTGAAAGGAGTTTAACTCATGCAATGCACACAAGCTTGTTTCACACAATTTCTTGTCTAGTTCTACATCCACATAAAGATGTATAGTGAAAACAAACATGATGAGGTCACACATACCTTGCCTCGAGTGAATGCTTGCTTGGTGAACTCATAGGACAGGCTGATCTGTTTTGAGCTCTGATTTTCTGGGCCCTCATCTTTGGTTGTGTCCTCTAGTACAGGTGGCTGTGGCAGACTGGAAGGAGCCTCCTCCTCCTCATCCATGGAACCAGGCGTGTCCAAATCTGGACCCTCCTCGTCAGAGAGAAGTTCCTCCCCTGAGATCTCATCCACTGGGAAAAGCTCCTCGTCCTCCGTGGTGAGGCTATCCAGGTGGCGTCTGTTGTACATGTCCACATCGTAATCCTCCTCCACTTCATCTTCCTCGTCATCAGAGAGGCTGCTTTTGCCAAAGTCCACTTTTTCTTTTTCTCTCTCTTTGTCCGAGTCATTCTCATCCTCAACTTCCTCCTCTTCTTCAATAATGCAATCGGAATCTTGAAGGCCATCTTCTTCGGTTTTGGGACTATTGGTAGCTTGTGACTGAAGGGTGAGAGCACCGATACCCGATATGTGCACGGTCTCCTCTTTCACAGCCTTGCCTGCCCTGTGAGTCGGCCCTTGCTTTGTTTTCATCTTGTGATTCGGGGCGGCGGTGTTGAGCGGCAGTGCAAAGTACTTGTATGTGGTTTTGAGGCAGTGGACGATATACTCGTACATTTGCTGACTGCTCAAAGTCCGAGCCACGTTCCTCTTCACGGCAAATGGGTCTGAACACAGGAACACAGATCAGACCAAGTTCAAGGTTAAAGGGGCAAAAAATAAATTTCTAATTTCTAGTAACAATGTTGGGGCTGGGTAGAATTTGAAGCTTTTTTTTATTTGTAGGATGGAGACTCTGGAGAAAGAAACTGCCTTTTCCCCTTAACTCACCCATGTCCTCTTCTCCCTACTTATACTCCCACCACTTATAGCCTCAGACAGGAAGGATTGACATCACTGATGACATCACTTCCGTCACAAATTGTGACCTTTTTAAGATTAGGGAAGGGGGGGGAGTCAGAAGCAACATCCACAGTTTCAAGTGCTGGCACACAGCCAAGTAGCCTTGCACATGATTGCGTTCCCAATCACAACTAAATCTGAATACAACACTCGTCATGATTGGCTGTGAGAAGAGTGACAATAGACCCTTCTCACGGGGGCCATTTTGTGTCGAGAAGCCAGGGTAAACACAGGTGCAAGCAAAACACTAATGAGGGTTTCCAAATTCCAATCATGGAAGTTGGAAACCCTCATTAGTGTTTTGCTTGCACCTGTGTTTACCCTGGCTTCTCGACACAAAATGGCCCCCGTGAGAAGGGTCTATAGAATGGATTGGCCCGATGATCCATGTCTCGGAAACTTAAAGCATCAGAAGTTACCAAACATCCAAACATTTCTTGGTGCATGGTAGTGGGTGAATTTCATTACCCAGCCCTAAACAACGTACACTTCTTAGTCTGTTCTAACTCATTCTAAAAGTGAGAAAGCTCCTTACCCTCCACAGCAATGCGTTTCTTTGGCCAGTCTTTAGCCTCCCGGGAGAGAACGGCACTGGTGCGCACGCTGATGACATTGTCTGCCATGTTGAACTCAAGCGAATAGAAGCGAAGCATTTCAACCCACAGGAGCCCAACTTCCACAGAGGAGCGAGTGCTCTGAAACACCAGTGGAGCCTGTGGAGAAACAAGCATGTACTGTACACACACTTACACTAGATGCTTACAGGTACTAGTCACCTTAATAACTTAAAACAAAACGAGTGGATTTTTCTCATATCATTTCTATATTTCAAGGTGTAACTTCATCCTTTTCTATGGTAAGATTCATTGTTTACTGGCAAAGTCCTCTCTAGTAGTAAAAAGGCTCACCCTCAGTGTGTGATTTATCAACTATCTGCATTGGAAATCACACATGTATTCATTCAGAGAGAAGATATGCATAGTTCAAGAATGACCCCTCCTCCAGACATCTCAACAGACACATGGATGTGAATAGTTCACGTGAGGCCACTAACTGAAAATATTATGCCAACAATCATTGTGTTCACTGGTGGAATGTGGACATTAACCAAAAGGTTTGTGTGCAGCAGCAGCGTACACACACAAAACTGATAAAACATTTTTTTTTTTGAGAAATCCCACTTAGATTTACATGTGTGGCCATGATTACCTTTCCCTTCAGATAGGAGCCGTCTGCTGGCTGTGATGATTCTTTGGAGGCAGGGATATAAACCCAGTGCACAGATCCATCTTCTAGGTGTGTGAGACTGAAGTCAGGCAGCTTGCTCAGTGAAAACATCTTGGTCTAAAAGGCAATAAGATGATGAAGTGTATATTGAGCTAATCTTAACAGAACATGACAAATGTTTCAGAGTTAAAACAATGCCATCTAACAAATAAAAGGGCAAACCTATCCATATGTATGCATGGTATGTATGTCTCTCCGTTGCATTTTCCTCGGACACTGTCGGCCTGACAGCATTCATATGCACTGTACCAGCAGAGGTCCCAAGCAGACCGTGACAGGGCCCAGCTTTTTTAATTCGGTCATTATGGCCGATTAAATGGCCAAAAACCGGCCAATTAGTCATAGCACTACCCACAGCAGCCATCAGGTAACACACACACACACACACCAATTAGTGTTAGCACTACCCTCAGCAGCCACCAGGTGACAACCCCACACACACACACACACACACACACACACACACACACACACACACACACACACACACACACACACACACACACACACACACACACACACACACACAGAGACACAGTGATGTCATGCCCCAATGGCTATCACTCCAGGATAAAAGGGAAACACACCTCTTGGTTTAGGTAGGTTGGCAAGAGGGGCTCTTTGCGCTGCTGCAAGAAGTAGATGACCATGAGTGCGAACACATACGGTGGCAACCCGCCTTCTTCTGCTCGGTCCACCTGACAGATCTGAGTCCATATACATAACAAGAACAAACATGTTAAACTAGAATGTAGTCTTAGTACCAATGAAGAATGATGATGTTGTTTTGCAAACAAAACTCATTGGGACAAACGTTAGGTTAGTCTCTGGAAACTCACCCGGGCCCAATGTCTGAGGCCGACCACCAGTGGAGGGAGGAGATGCTCCCGATTGCCTATGGAAGAAAGATAGGAGGTGGTCTGGCACGCGGTGTCATTCCCTGCACTCACTTTGCAGATCAGGCCACTGTGGGGAAAATAACAGTATCACATCAAACTTCTCAGTAGATGTAGTGCCTGTATGCATGTGGTTATGTAATCATGATGCCCGTCATTCTCTCTCTCTCTCTCTCTTATGAAGAAAATGTTGTGTCAAACTCCATTTCAAACTCTTTGTTAAATTCAGTACACATATAATTCACCAAGCAGCACTTATTTCCACAAAATCTCAACTTTTACAGTTAATTTGCACTGCTTACCAGGGGCCGGTTGCACCAACTGGTCTTAACTATGCCTGGTCGTAACTCCTACGTCGGTCTTAGTTAAGACCAGTCTTTAGAGTGGACTTACGCCTGTTGCACCAACAGGGCTTACGTCTGGTCTTAACTACGCCGGTCGTAGCGATGCGCGTCCATGTGAAAGCATGGGAATGCCCACTGGAATGCGGCACGCGACCTGTTTAGAAGAGTGTGCTGACGTCAAATGACGCTCCGCTGATAGGTAATCGGCTGTAATAGTGTGGCTAATGTTAGGGGCTAACTGTTACTTGTCGTTACTTTACATGGCAATAGTTAAGTTAGTTAAGTTATCCTTTATTTATCCCCTTGGGGAAATTCATCCCCTGCATTTGACCCATCCTCTACTAGGAACCTTCCTAGAACTAGGAGCGGTGGGCAGCCACTGTGCAGCGCCCGGGGACCAACTCCAGTTCTTTTGCCAGTACCTTGGTCAGGGGCACTGACAGGAGTATTAACCCTAACATACATGTCTTTCTTGATGGTGGGAGGAAACCGGAGCACCCGGAGAAAACCCACACGGACACGGGGAGAACATGCAAACTCCACACAGAAAGGACCTGGGACGGACCGGGGTTCGAACCCGGGACCTTCTTGCTGTGAGGCAACAGTGTTAACCACTGAGCCACCATGCAGTCATAAAACGCCACTGAATGACCAAATTGATTTAACTTTTAACCATTTCGATTTCCACTTTCCATACGAACCCCCAGCATTGGTTAGTTGTTTATAACGTGACTATATTTATAACGTTTATAACGTACTCCGGTTTCCAGTTTATAACTCGGGTCTGAATACAGCCAGAGTGCTGAGGGGCTGTAGCTATTGCGCAACACACAGGTGAAAACCGTCTATACTGCACCCATGACTGCACCTTACACCTGCTCTGGACTAGGCGTAATATTTACGACCTGTTGGTGCAACCGGCGTAGCTGTTAGGTCGTAAAGTTACGACCGACTTAGCTTAAGACCAGTCGTAAGACCAGTTGGTGCAACCGGCCCCAGAAGAGTATTTTAGGAATTCAGGATTAACAGGTTCTAAACTATGACGACAGGTTAAGGATAATATCCGGGATACAGTAGCTCTTCAGGCTTTTGTGCCCAATAGTAGTGCCATTTTACTGGGTTTTGGTTTACAGTATTCTCACATGTACGCATAATATGTGCAAAACAAAATGAGGCACCAATAATGAACCTGCAGACTCAACCAATTTAACAACAAATGTACACGCTGATGTCAACAAGTCATTGTAGTCATAATTTCTACAATCATCAATACACTGATATAACAAACCTAAAAACAACAACCCTGTCGGCAGAGAAGGAATTGTCTCAATATGAAACAGTGGCTACATGTCCAAGTTGGGTCAAGACAGTTCTAGAGCAAATAATTGTTAAGAGCAAATTAATCAGACACTCACCTCTTTTTCTCCTTGCACATAACCACAGGCACCCTAGCATGGAAATCAGCTTCCAGGTCGAAGAAGAGAGCTGAAGGCACAAGACAGGTTCAAGAAAAAACAACAACAAACATCCATGACAGGCTTGTTCTTTGACGATACTCGACTGGATATTTTGATGACTGTTAATCCCATTAGGTCAACAGCTAAATATTTTAGGCTTTGGGAAAGAGGCAAAGCGACTCACGGCTCACAGAGAGGCTCTCCTTGACCAGCAACAAGACATCTGGCTGATGCATCTGTAAATACATTTCATTTCAAAGCCTTTATTCCAACAAAAATACAACATAAAAGGACACACACACACACACACACACACACACACACATATATATACAGTATATATGACAAGCCCTACAAGCACAACAGCCACAAAACAATCAACATCAACATTGTGTAATACAAAGAACACAAATGAGATGCAGAGGAAATGGTTGAACATACCGTACACATTATTGACGTCACTCTGGGATACTCACGTGAGGGGGATACTGAATGTCGATGTTGATATCTGAATCCTTAAATCCAAACTTAGTGCAAGACGATCCATATAGCCTGAGCTTGATCTCTATGGATTAGAAATAAAGAGACAGGGAGAGAGTGTTGATGTAAGGTGTGACCACAAGCCTGTTTGTTTAGATGCTGTAACATTTTAAGGGTGAATTCTGTCCGTCACCAATCCAAGCTTTTCTCCTGAGGTGGCTTACCAGGCAGGACGGACAGAAGGAGGTCTTGCATGGTGGAGACAATAAACTGTCTCCTCTCTACATCCTGGTCACTCAACCCTTGTTCCCTGACAACAGCCTCTAGCACAGAACCCACTGCACTGATCTGCTCCGGCCCAGGAGGCTGGATCTCAGTCAGCATCACCTGTTCTTGCCTCTCCTACGAGCCCAAATATGAACGAACACACACACACACACACACACACACACACACACACACACACACACACACACGTTATAAGTAGGGATGCACGATATATCGGCAATCATATCGGTATCGGCCAGTATCGGACGATTTTTTAACATATCGGTCATATCGGTATCGGTCAGATGTTGCAATGTTAATATCGGTTATCATTATCAGCCAAATTCTTCACATTGATATGAAATAATGCAGTAAATCTATGATTTATGGGCTTTTCCAAAGGCTTTGCAAATAAAGAAATGCATAACTTTTTAAAATTCAGTGTTAACATGTGTTTTTCAGTATGTACAAAATGTGATGATCATAAAAATGTGGTTTTATACAGATCATATCGACATCGGTAAATATCGGTTATCGGCCATAACAGCAATGTTAATATCGGTTATCGGCATCGGCCAAAATTTTCATATCGGTGCATCCCTAGTTATAAGACTGATATTATTTGTGCAACGGTGCAAACTGTACATGCTATACATTACAGTTACTGCACAGTGGCAGAATGGCAGTTTCATGTGTCTACAAATGACCTATGTGCACTGCCATAGTCAAGTGTTACCGTGACTGTTAGAGAAGGTTCATAAGAGCATCTCTTACCCTGGTCCTCTTCTTGTGCCACTTGTCTTTGATGTGTCTGTGGGAAGCGGACACTGACTCCAACAGAACATCACACAGACAGCAGGTGTAAAGTGCATCGGGGTTGTTTCGAGGCCTCTGGACCAATTCAAAAGAGGAGAATACAGACGTTACACAATCACTGCAATCATTTGAACCCAGAAAAAACGTGAATGCTTTAAAGCTGTTTATATAATGGCATTGGTTAGTTTCAGCCAGATATGTATTACCTATAACGCTACCTATGCTTTATTGGTCGCTACACCAACTGTTGTTGTAACCAGGGAGCAAGTTAGTTATGTGTTCTCGTTTTTATTCTTATGTACGCCTCTTTAAAGATTTTTTTTAAGGCAGTACACATGCATCATAACCACTTTATAAAACCATAATGCCCTTTAGGAATTTCTTAACCCAACTGAATCTCATACCTATTGCATTAGTAGAGTATTTTTGCTACAAAAACAACTTAAAGGGCCAATTTTGAGCTGTGTCACTTACTGAAGCTACCCCATTGACTGCACTCACCTTCTTCAGGCGGAAGATCTCGTCTCTGTTAAGTCGCTCCTCTGCCTGCCGTAGGCCTAGCAGCTCTTTAGCAGTGAGAGTTGACTCATCAATCACTGGGCCCCTGTCGTCTTCCCCAAAAGCCCTCCTCCTGTCTCGGTTTCTCCTTGTTGCCCCTTTGGGAAGAACAAATAACATGCATGACAAAGCAATAGATTGACTGGGCTTACATGGATGCATAGCATAGATCAGCTGTACCCAACCTTTCCCGACCCATGGCTCACTAGAAAACCTCAAAAATATTTGCGGCCCACATCCGACCGTAAACAATACAGAGGCCTAATAATGCATTATCAGAGCACTTTTTATTCTAGCAATAAAAGGAGCATCAGCACCACACATAAATCAGAAACTAAAAGTGAGGGGCTGTCTGCAAAAGGCCAATTAACAAATAATTGATACACATTAAATAATGGTATCGTTCAACAATGGAAAAATGTATTATCATATCTATTTTTTCTTTTTCCTCACAAAGATTGTAATGTTTTGCAAATGATTTGGCAGTCCACTTGCAATACCTTCACGGGCCACCAGTGGGCCCCCGCCCATAGTTTAGGAATGGCTGGCATAGATATTCAGGGCTCGACGTTAACTTTTAAAAGTGGTTGCCGGAGGGGCAACCTGGCAAGAGCTTTTGGTTGCCCGAATAAAAATATGGTTGCCCAATTTTAGTTGCCTTATATTTTGAGTAATTAAGATACTATGCAGTCATAAGCCGGCTTAATAATGACGATGTGACAGAAAAGTAAGTATAATAGTCTATAGTATATAGTATAATAGGCCTATTCAGTGCGCGCACCGGGTGTAGTAGTATTAATAATGATAATAATAATAATAATAATAATAATAAATTTGTGTAATTTCGTTTTCTAAACAAATCTTATTTTTTGTTTTTATAATGCATTTGCACTGAAAGGATTTGTTTAACTAATATTTGTGAACTTTCATTTTCATATATTTTTTCAACAGTTATTGTTCATATTGTGCTTAATTTATTAATTAAAAGCGTTATTGATAATGAAGCAGCCTATGCCTCCTCATGTTCATTCAGGGATACACTATGATGACAGTGGTTTGGGGCCCCCACTCTAAGATGTTGCATAGGGCCCCAAAAGGCCCAGAAGCGGCCTTGGCCGCCGCTGCAATCCCTCTCACTCTCGTATCTGACAGGCAGACAGGTAGCAGGCAGATGAGGCAGGGATGCAAAGATGCAAAGCATTCCTCATCTCTCAGCACATTATACGCGCTGGTAAAACGTTTTTGAAGGATGTCCTGGTCGAGGTGTATGTTGTAGCCACGGTGTAAGTCAATGTGAGCCAACATGGCTGTTTGCTATAGAGACAGTCCGCATGTCTGGGAACGCCCACAAAATGTTAAACGGCTGGCGCGCGAGTGGGGTAAAACCGCCCATATATCTCATGGGCTGACTCACCAAAAGACGGTGCTGCGGCTCTAAACTACATGTTTGGGGGTTCTAGAGCAGAACACAAGAAGTCTGCTCAGATGTGCGTTTACTGCGGTGGTTAAATCCCCGATCGTGTCTGCCTGGGCTGGGCTATCAGCTAAATTCTAACTTTGCTGAATGGATGGAACAGGGTTTTTTACCCCACCCTGACCACGCCCCCAGCCAGGCTGAGCCAGCTAAAGCAGCATCTATGACGAGACGTGGCCTCAACCTATAGCCCTGAATGACTAATTTGACCATGCATCTGTTCCATTCTTTCCCAAATCAGTTGGTCCTAAGTCTCACCTGAGTTATGAGCAGTGCCATCAGCAGACTCCCCCCTCCCCTGCTCCCTGTCCTCCTTCAGGTCTTCTCCCTGGCTGCTCTTCCTCCAGCGCTGCTGTGAGCGTTCTCTCCAGTTATCATCCCGACCCCCAACATTGTTTTCAGGGCCTGGGAACCTCCGGAAGCCGTCCTTCTGCGAAGGGCTGTGCCCACCTCTGAATGCACCAGGGGAGCTACTCAGGGGCCCCAGTCCTCCCTTGTTAGGGCTGGCATAGTAGGGCCCACCTTGGTTCTTCTTGCCCTGGTGACCTCCCTCATGTTTGGAGCTGTATCCTCGACCCTGGTCCTGGCTTCTCCAGCCTTCTGCCTCATCTGTTGCCATGCCCCTCTCCCAGCCTCCGTGCCTGGCACGGTGTGGCCTGCCAGACTCTTCCATTGTAACGTTACACTTACACTAAAACTGCAGGAGGAAATGTCATGTTGATTGATTTACAAACAGTACTTGTGAGATCAACTCAAGCATATCATTATAACATTACACATCATCAGACAACTTCCTTAGTTATCACGCATGTTGACTAAACACCTGCCTATAGTGTCAACATTGACTTTTTGAAGGCCCTGTTGATGTCTAAACATTCTAGCTACCCGTTTAGCGACCCCAATGTTAACGTTAGCAATCACTTAGCCATGCAGCTGACTGAAAGTGGAGAATAGCTAGCTAACAGAATGTTCGCAAAAGACTGGCCGAACCAGGAAACCCTTCCGCTACTCTTCGAATTCAGCACCAGTTTAGCCTTAAATTAGCAATCAAGCTACCTGCCTGATGTTAGATTATGTTGATTATTATATTAACCTCATGCAAGAGTTACTTGATTTCCAAGTTAGCTAACCCCACTGGATTGGCTAAAAAGCTTGACAGTTCCAACAATAAGCTAAAATGAAACGTATAGCAATAGCCCCGTAACCCACGTTATATTTGCGTGCCATAGCGTTGCTAGTTAGCGAGGATTACCTTGCTAGCATTGTGACTGAGTTCCCAAACCTAAACCCATGTACTGTATTTCTTCCTCTTCCTGGAGTTATTAACGGTAATTCAAATGTACGCAAGGCACTGTCGACTAATGTGGACTACAACTGTTCAGCAAAGCCAAAGCTAGCTAGCTATAGCTCACAAAGCTAGGCCGTCTAGGAGGTACCGTTAGCAAGCTAACGTTATCTTGGTGTTATGCTGCTACAGTACAAACAGTAAAAAAACAAAACAAACGCGGCATGCTAAATGTCGATACGAACTGCCGTTACAGCCATTAAATACCTTTTGTACGTATACGGAGGGCATACTTAATAGGAACTGGCAGCCCTGTTCAGGTCTGACTGTGCATGTTGTTAGCCTTGCACTGGACTGAAGTTTAGGAGGGGGTGGGACTAAAGGGACTGACTGGTAGGGTTGTCTGTTTTCATGTCGTCAATTATTGACCAACCACAGTTTTTTGTCATGACATCATAGCCTTCCTTTATTGGACTAATAAATAAAGCATAATGAAACATGTTTATGACTGTGCAACGTTACCTGGAATATTATCACCCTCCCCTCTCTATCTCTCGATTTAATATGATCTAATATTTTGTAACTGTCAGTTAGGCTAGTTTTCATATGTCGTATGTTCATATTTTATGATGATGATGATGATGATGATGATGATGATGATTTAATAATAATAATACATGGCATGCTAAATGCGCACGTTTCAATAACATCACATTTGCTCAATTGCTCATGGTGATTTCTTCTGCATGATGACACCACAATTGCCCAAGTAACATAACTGATGACATCATCACTCATTGCATCATCACTGATGATGTCACTGACGGAGAAGGTGTTGGTTAAATGAGCCCAAGCTTATCGGCCTAGGTGTTGGGAGGGAGGGCCAAAATTTGGGACAGGCACCCAATTACATATTTGGTGAGGGCTTGGAATGCAATTGTTTGTAGGGAAACAGTGGATGAATAAATCCAGAAGAAGGTGGTAACATAAAGGTTGCCAACTGCCATAAAACACAACAGAAGAAGAAGAAGAAGAAGAAGAAGAAGAAGAAGAAGAAGAAGAAGAAGAAGAAGAAGAAGAAGAAGAAGAAGAAGAAGAAGAAGAAGAAGAAGAAAAAGAAAAAGACAAATGCAAGTAAATCTCTGTTAGACTATCTTCAGATCAATATCTGTGAACTGAGATGTGGTCTCTGCAACATAATAATGACAGAATGAGACCTATCTACAGTATGTCCCACATAATTAGGCTACTATGCAACAGAAAGTATAATTTGACTGATGTATTTATCAATAACAGTAACATTCAGCAAAGAGAAAGCAATTATGGATTATGAAATCTGATGCCCTTTAGCTGTAGCATAGCTAATCCACACATAAAATGCATAAAATGAAATGAATGAGAAATACAGAGTACATCAACTTAAAGGCCATTAATTTAAACCTGCATGAAATAACACTAGTAGTAGATTTACAGTCTCATGGACGCACAAACTCTTTCAGTCCACAATGAGTCCATGGAAGAAGAATAGAAAATAAATACATTCTGCCAACAAAGACATGGCACATCGATGGAGTGCAATATCAGCCACACACTGACTGCAACACAGCAGTAACTGAATCGAAATGTGTGGTGACCTTCCCTGATTGGCTGAGCTGAGACCTTAATTGGCATTTCACCAGAAATTTTTAAGCACCAGAAATGAAACTTAAAACAGGTGTAGGTGTGTCTTATTTGTCCACACGAGGGTGCTCAAGGGATTATTTAGGCCCTAATGCTGATCTTTTGAACAACAATAATCAATGTCTGTCACAAATCATTTATGCACAGAGCCATTGTGACAACATGACAACTCATGACTGGCCGCAGCTATTGCGGATTCGCACTTGTTTTTGTTTGTTTGTTTGTTTCCCCCCCACAGTGCACTCCGTCAGGTCCCCATAAGCGCACTCCCCAAGTTTGAAGTCGATCCAATGAATGGTTGTTGAGATACGCGAAGGACAGACATACAGACAGAAGGTCCAGCCTTTAGAGATATATATAAGATGATATCTGTTCATACTATTGGAGAGCTGAGTGCAGTGCCCATTCCCCTCCACCCCCTTCCCCCATTCACACATCATGCTCTCCCACTCTTCACCCCTGATTGGTTTTGCACAAAATCAAAATCAACACTGCACTTTCTCAGGTCCCCAGCAGCACACCTGCCAAGTTCGAAGTCAGTTATAGAAGCGGATTCACTGTTCCGATTGTCATAAACACAATCCATCAACTGAGCATGCAAACGCCCCCGACTGATGATGTTATATAGGCTATACCCGTTGGATCATGCCCCACAATCATCAAGTGATGTAACTGATGATGTCATGTCCCACAATCATTGAGTGGTGGCCAGGGGTGACTGATTATGTCATACAACACATACCCACTGATGATGTCCCACTGATAATGTCATCATAGACATCATCATTTATACCATGCCATCAGTGATGTCACTTACAGAGTGACTTATAGAGCTGCTGGCCATGCATTATCGTGCAGCCAACATTGTGACCTCATCAGTGATGTATATGTCATCACCAGTGATGTCTAGCAAGTGATGTCAAGGGGGGCATGGTGGTGTAAGCGCTGTCGCCTCACAGCTAGGTCCTGGGTTCGATTCCCACCTGGGACGCTGTGAGCGCTGAAGGAACCGTCTGCATGTCCTCAAGTGCCCACCGCCCGGGGGGTTTCCTTCATATAGGAACCCCACACCAAAACATGCAATATCCTGGTTGCTGATGTGGTGCCTCCTCTGGTCGTTAGGGGTGCCTGTTCAAAGGGAGGGGAACTCGTTGGAATAGCATGATCCTCCCATGTGCTATGTCCTACCGGTGAAGCTTCCCCTGTCAGGTGAAAAGAAGCGGCTGGCTAACTGCCCATGTCTCGGAGGAAGCATGGAGCCAGTTTCGGCTCTCCCCAGATCGGCAGAGGGTGGAGCAGCAACCAGGATAAATAAATTAAAATTAGCACTAATGGAGGATAAAAATGGGATTAAAAAATCGGGGGGGGGGAAGAAAAAAGCAAGTTATGTCAATAGTGATTTATGACATACACTGAGTGACTGATGTCTGCACCGCTTTCTTCAACCCCTGGGTGTGATTTTGTTACTTATGGTTGGAATTCTAGTGAAAATATTTGCTTTTTGCTGGGGACCCCCCTGGGACTCCCTCAAGGACGCATAGGGGTCGCGGACCCCACTTTGAAAACCACCGGCCTATGCTATTATGGATTTTGAATAGTTTTTGGAAAAAGAAGAGAAACAAAGCATAAGCCATTGAACGTTAACGTGCCAAATGCTACACGTTGGCACAAGGATGAGGAGGAAATACCCCATGGTGTTGATGTTAATTATTGTTTTGTGTCACTGAACAAAAGCTGACTCTGTTGCTCCGGGCAACCGACGGAGGGCGAGCTGTCAGAGCGCGGAAGACCCCGGGAAACCTGACGTCAGCAGACGGAACTGCCCTGCCGCCGAAGTGCCAAAGCGGTACCAGCAGCAGCCAGTGTGGACACCGGACACAGAGACAAGAAAATGGTGTCTTTCATGAGCGGTGACTCCGAGACACTTTACAAACGAAGAACGCAGACCGCCAGGCACAGAAAACAGAAAGTCATGTCCACGCTGAGCGACTCTGGTTTCGTGGAGGACTTATCCTTAACTCCCTCGGTTGCATGCCCGGTTCGGACGGTTGTGTCCCCGCAACGTCCAGGTGAACCAGATGGGACTCCTGTGGGAGAGCTGTCAAACTGGCATCGCCACTATGGTGATATTGGTTACAAGATTCAAAAGGAAAAAGAGGCGCACTTTCATCCCTGCAAATGCTTGGCACGCCAGCCACAGGTAAGATACTAAAAACACTGGTTCTCATGTGTTCACCATGTTCCATGGTCCCTGGGTCGCAGCAGAAAATGGGAAAGTTTAATGTCGCTATATAAATTGTTAACAGGATCCAAAATTAACACCGGCCACCAGTCAAATGCTGCTAAAATATGCTGGTAGATTTGCTTCACTCACCAGCCAAAAAAACAAACAAAACAGTTTAAGCTAATGATTCTATTGAGTGGCTTGTAAAATGTGAACACTCACAAGGCCAAAAGTGGACAAAAGTTAACTTTGGACCCTGTAGCCTACATATATAGCCTATATATATATATATATATATATATATATATATATATATATATATATATATATATATATATATATATATATATATATATATATAATGTATTTATTTAGTGGGCATATTGTGTTATACTTAAATTATTGCGGGGGATGTGTCCTACTCAATATCTATTGATTACAGCCTTGCCTTAAAGGAGGCTGTGCAGTGCAGTCCTAAATTGGTTTCATTTGACAGAGTAGTAAAGTTGAACAGGAGATACTTTTGATTGGAATATTTTTGTGATTTTATCTTTTATATTCTTTTTGTTTTCTGAATATTGATGTGACCGCTACGCTGCATACACACACGCACACACACACACACACACACACACACACGTTTTTTTCCCATTTCTCCCCATTTCTCCCTGCTGTCCCGGTCGTTGCTCCACCCCATCTGCCGATCTGGGGAGAGTTGTAGACGAGCACATCTGATACATGTGCAGTCGCCAGCCACTTCTTTTCACCTGACAGCGAGGGGGTTTCACCGGCAGAATGTAGCGTGTGGGAGGACCGACCAGAGGAGGCGCTAGTGCAGTGACCAGGACTCATACCCCATGCACCGGCCTCCCACCCGCAGACACGCCTAATTGTATCTGTAGGAACGTTACAGTACCCGCTACCCGGTCTCCGCGGCGGTAGGCGAGTGCTTTTACCTCTACAATACCCAGACGCCCCTAATGTGAATACCGGTAACTGTCACTGAAAAATCAGCTCACTTATTAACACAGGAAAATGTATGCCACTTTCTATATTTTCGATGCAGCTGACCTCGGAGGCACGGTGCAAACTGGTCAGCTGGCTCATTCCTGTACACAGACACTTCCACCTGTCCTTTGAGTGCTGCTGCCTGGCGGTGAACATCATGGACAGGTTCCTGGCATCCACGCCGGTGGCCGCTGACTGTTTCCAGCTACTGGGTGTCACTGCACTTCTCCTAGCCAGTAAACAAGTGGGTCTTTGAGTGTGAGTGTGTGTGTGTGTGTGTGTGTGTGTGTGTGTGTGTGTGTGTGTGTGTGTGTGTGTGTGTGTGTGTGTGTGTGTGTGTGTGTGTGTGTGTGTGTGTGTGTGTGTGTGTGTGTGAGAGAGAGAGAGACAGAGAGAGAGAGCTGTGTGTCTTTGGATGTCCAATTGTCCATCCTCTCCCTCTTTCCCTCAGGTGGAGGTGTTTTCACCGCGGATCAGCCAGCTCCTGTCATTGTGCTGTGATGCCTTCACCAAGGAGCAGTTCTGTAACCTGGAGTGTCTCATCCTGCTCCGACTCAACTTCCGCCTCACCGCCCCCACCCTCGCCTTCTTCCTGGACTACTACACCAACTGCACTGAAGCTACCCGGCTTGCAGCCAGTAACACAGGCGGTGACAGGTCAGCAAGGGAGAACCCGGACGCAACAAGGACCAGGCGATGCAGCGATCTCGCACAAAGGGTATGCGAGTTGAGTCTGGCAGACTACGCCTTCAACAAATACCCACCATCCCTGACTGCTGGCTGCGCACTGAGGATAGCCAGTGAGTTACTGAAAACTGACCACTCCGAAACACATACGCTGGTCCACTCACAAGAGGACCAATGGGACACGTTTGTGAATGAACTATGTGACAGTAAGCAGTCACTGACTGACCATGCCTCTGCCCAACCAGTTAAAAGCCTTGGGCTGTCTGAGAGTGGTTCTGCGGGAGTGCAGGGACACTTGATGTCTGGGGGTCAGGACGGCCACAGCCACGGGCTGGCCCAGGAATGCAGAGAGAACTTGATGCTGCTGGTGTCACTTAATCAGGAGACGCTGCAAGTGATGTCCACCATGGCCTGCTAGTACCTAATGATTCTGATGCGAGCAAAGACATAAGAAGTCTTCAAATGTCAAATTCCTCTTCGTTATTGGTATTATATTATTTTAGCAAACGTGCTTTTACAGGCATGCTTTTATTATCTTTGAAGAAGAAAGTGACATTCTGGAGAATGGCTTGATATCATTGTCACTAACCCTCATGCATAGCCTACCTCATAGACAGTTAGTCAAAGCTGATTTGAAGCACTGAATGATTTGCATTTTAGCAATGTCTTATTTTTATTCATAGCCTATTGTTTGTCAATGGACTCTATTAGTATCTTCTTGTATTTGGATTCATGGATTTCTTAATCAGTAAATTATCACATTTATCCATTTGTGTATGACTTGGAGCTGGTTTCTTAGATATTTCTGATGGGCAGTTGGATGTTACTGTTGCAACCTAGTTTTATGAAAGGCCCTCGAAAAATGTACATGTACTGAATGGAAATGTTGTGAAATAAATTATTAGTAAATTAATTGGTGTTGCTCTCT
Organism: Poromitra crassiceps; assembly: GCF_964638095.1. NCBI lineage: Eukaryota > Metazoa > Chordata > Actinopteri > Beryciformes > Melamphaidae > Poromitra > Poromitra crassiceps. The sequence continues at coordinate 19,414,886 of NC_139631.1, read as the reverse complement.
GAATGGGTAAAAAGTGAACTCTCAATATTTGAACATGACCAAGAACAAATCAGAGGTATTTTTTTTTACTAAACTTATAGGCTATATAGGATGATGATGTTTGATAACTTTCATTAAAGAAAAACATAAACTTCATTATAAACAACCATTTGACCCCCCAAAAATGCATCTCATAATGTCAAACTAAGGGAAAATAACTACAAGACAAACAACATTAAACAAACGAACAGAACAAAAGCTGCATCGGTGAGGAGGGAGAGAGACTGAATGGTCTAAAGGTCTTCTTAAGCTCATGCATCAGTGCACTGGGCCCAGGTGCACCCAATCAGCGACCCTCCTGCAAGACAGGACCAGAGGGAGGGTCATCACAAAAGCTACAATTTCATCAGATGGAGGACCCGGGGACAACATCTTATCAAATGGGGGTGGTCTAATTTGTGTCATCTTGAGATGAAAAAGTTTGAGAACCACTGGTCTAGATCAGTGTTTCTCAAAGTGGGGTCCTGGGATGCCCACGGGTCCTTGAGGAGGTTCCAGGGGGTCCCCAGCGAAAATAAATAAAATAAAAATAATGGGAATAATTCATTTAAACTATAATTACATTCATAAGTACCACAATGACATAATGTATGACTATGGGTTTCATACACTATAGGCTATAAACATATAAAAGCAAAAATCTTATCAGATGGGGGACCGGACCCTGGGACAAAGTCTTATTGGGGTCCGGGGTGTAAGTCTTATTGGGGTCCGTGGTGTAATTTGTGTCCGTTTAGGGGTCCTTGACATGAAAAGGTTGGTAACCTATAAGGCCTATATGTTCAAGCTGTTTCTGATGCAATAAAGTTGTTTATGGGCCTGTATTCAAACCCACCTAAAGTAATGTAAACTAACTTTTAGACTGACATAATCTAATAAGCCTACATCATAGTAGGATAAAGTTAGTATCAAAATGATGCAAGTTGTGTGGCTATGGTCCTTTTATAAAGCATTATACTTTTCTGAATTAATTGCTTTTTTGTTGACTGGAGGTAATAGTTTACCTGTTTTATTTACCTGTATAGTTTGCCTGTATTATTTGATCTGCTAACAGCCTGGTCAACTGGCTTTAACTGATAATCCATTACGCGTGGCAGCTCGACCTGCTGACACGGTGTCGACCACACATGTGCTTTCAGCGAGAAGGGCCAAGACCGTGCCCTTGTTTGTTTACAAATTGACACATGAGTATTTGCTGAGCTGTCTGCTCTAATTGCTCTTTTCCTTTTCCACTTCGTTTTAAATTTGGCCACGTTCCTAGGCGTAATTTGGTGTTTTGCGCACAATAGGGCAAAAAGACCAATCTTATTATAAATTTGAAACTGATAGTTCAGTTATCCATTTAATCATAGTTGATTAAAAATAGCTAGGCCAGTGGTTTAGCTAAGATAGTTTCGAAATCACTGTAAACCAGAGCCTCGAGTGGCTTATAAAGTGGCTATAACTAGCCTACATATCCAATAACAGAGAATGACCTGGCATGGCGCAGGGACAATCTGGTCCGGGGTCCCCAGGCGGAGCAGGTTTGCGGAGCACCTGCTGTAGGCTAATGGCGCCGTTATGCGCGGTACCACTTCAGGCCAGAAAACCGTTAGCTTGCACCAACTAATCTCCGAGGACGCGGTTGCTCCCTGGAGACCAAATGAATGCGTTTGATTGGGCCAAAGTATGGGGCAGCGGCACGGAGCGGCACAGACCGGGAGAATGTCTGCTATATCAACTCTAAATCAAATCATGTCCTGCTTCAGTCCTCCAGCCTGATCAAAATGCAGAGAGACAGACAGGTGTTTGCTGCTATTTGTCCCAACAAAATGGGCCAACACGGGAGAAACGCTGCAGCAGACAAAAGGGTATGACATCGTCCTTATAATATCATTTCACACACAATGCAGCTATGTTGCATTAAAAGACTTGACTCCTACAGGGGAAGGTGATGATGCCGAGGAGCAGCAGTCCAGTCACCGTGTACATCGACAAGCTCCCCTGCATCATTGAACAAGGTATGCGTAACTGTTAGCAACATCATGGTTGAACTGATGCATCTTAACCAGCCAAAATAATAGCCTAAGATATAAACCATATAAGTGTAACTACAATTCGAAGGATTGAACCATCCATCCAGTTACACAAGCTTGTGTTACAGCCTTTTCAACAATTGCATGGGATGATTTGGAAGACTGCGCATCTGTGGCCAAACGGGAGAGCGACTCCCTGAACTCTCAGGTGAGGAAAAACATTATTTTTCATGTAAGACGTTTAACTGTTATTAGGCTACTTATGCATTTACACCTGACCTGCGCGCGCGCGCGAGTGGGGGGGGGGGGGGGGGGGGGGTGCAGGCTGTATGTGCAAGTCCTGCATCACTCCCACGCTGTTAATGTTTGACAGAGATGGGAGAGTGCTGGAATTCTGCACGAATGGCAATGTAGTTTGCTCAGAGCCTTTCCATTAATTGGCTGGACCTCACAAATGTCCACAAACTGACACTTAATTTGGCACAGTTTACCTGAACAAAATACATTTGCATCGTGCGCTTTTACGCGACCGCACATCATCATGACCACCGAGACATGTTCCGCTATGAACCCACATTATCGTCCTTGGTCCTGGTGGAATTTTCAGGTAGAACAGATACATCTGGGGGCATTTATGTTTTTCCTTTTCGGGGGATTATCAATAACCTAGCTGTTTTTAATCGTTCATTTGAATCGCCCACAGGAATCTGATGGAGATGACCAAGACTTTGGAGACTATGCACTGGACTTCCTGGCAGGTGAGAAAACCAAACAGAGCTTCAACTGCAGATATGCAACATAAGTTATGGATGTGTACAATGCTGTTAATGTGTATAATAATAATAATAATAATAATAATAATAATAATAATAATAATAATAATAATAATAATAATAATAATAATAACAACAACAACAACAACAACAACAACAAGCACAACAACAATCATCATCATCAAAGGAGAAGTGACTGACTGAATGCTGGGTGTTTGTCTCCTGTCAGATTCCCCTGCCACACTGGAGAGCAGTCTGTCTCCTGCAGGACTCATTCCATTCCAGGTCTGCATCATACCCCCACTCACCCCTGACCAGAACTTCTCTCCAGAGGAAGCTCTCCATAACTCATCCCCAGCGGCAGGGCATCCCCATGCCCAGGATGGAACGCTCTGGAAGGGCATGGCCTGGCATCAAGGCAGGGTGCTGGAAGGTGCCCTGGAAGTCAACAATCAGGTAAATCCTTACAAGATTTATGGATGCATTCCAAACTGAACGCATGGTTAGTTTTCTGTGGATTTTTTTTTAACGTGGTGCACAAAAATGTTAAATTATGCTGTATTTATTTGATCCCCTTCTTTATGTGGGTTCATTTTAACATAGCCTACTATTATGCCATACATAAGACAACATGTGATCGATATTAGAGGTGCAATATGATGATGGCTCTTAATAACATTCAACTGTGTTAGAGATTGCAAACTCCTGCTAATGAATCAAAATCAAACTTGGTGAAAATATTGATTTGATTTATTCATGAATCCATTCAGTTTTGGTGCTGAGGCCAGGAGAAAGCCTGTCAGTTTGCTCAGGCACCATGATGAACAGACTTGTCTCTGTCTCTGCAGCTCCGTGACACTCTGCACAGGAAAAAGACTTGTCTCTGTTTGTCTCTGCAGCTCCGTGACACTCTGCACAGGAAAAAGGAAGAGATCGACTCACTCCAGGGGAGAAACCTTCACCTCAGGGAGCTGGCCAGCCGCGCCAAGCACCTGGCCTCCGTGCTCGAAGTGAGTGAGCGAGACATGATGGAAAAAGAAAGGATACACGCAGAAACACACAATCATACACATAGGCACAAACAGTGGTAGGCAAGTTACTCAGGAAGTGTAATAAATAATAACATTACTTATTACTTGGTATCAAAAGTAATTAGCTATGTTACTCGTTACATTGCTAGAATTACTTTAGCTACCCCCCCCCCCCCCCCCCCACCCCTTCAGTATAAATGACATACAACCGTTTAGTCAGCTCCTTAGAATGAATCCACTTTATTGGAACAGGAGTCAACCATCCAAACTGCATACTCTTTCAAATGTATTTGCCTACCCAGGACAAAAAAATAATTGTATTCTGGCAATGTCTAGTCTTGCATAGCCAGCACTACACACTTGGTTTTTGCGCTGTGTCAGCACTGGAGAAAGTAATGCAGTAACTTGAAGTTACTTGGATTGGTAACATTGGTACATTTTAATTCCTTACAGTGTAAGGCTTACACTACTTTGAGAAAAGTAATCAAATAACACTGGGCACAAACACATCAGGTTTCAACCTGGATTCATAAATGTATATGCTTTATTCCTGCAAGTTTTACATCTCCATCCTTTTCCCTCCTAGAAGCTGATGACCGTCAGAGAGCCAAGTGGAAGAGAACCAGTGCCACCTTGCAGTGATCAAACGTCTGCTTCACTGAGTCCCTCTAAGCGGCAGAGACTGAACGAGGACTGTGAAGCCTCCGTAGAGGACATCCTGAGGGACGTCAGCACACGCTGCACTGCTGTCCTGCACAGCAGTGCTAACGGGCCCAGAGCGCAGCAGGAACCAGAGACAATAGGCATGCACGGTGCATTCTCATCCCTACACACTTCAATCGCCACGAGCCGCAGCGTGAGCGTGCATGGAGCAGAAGCAGGGGAGAGCGACTCATCTTTCCGGACTTCTGTTAGAGAACACTGCACCATAAGAACCCAGGTGTTTCCTCAAGGACGCGCCTTCACCTCGAGGGCCCAGCATGGAGGATACCGCTTTCGTTGGGTACCCGACAACAGCTGAAAGCACATTTACCATATATAGGCCCTTTTCACATCAACCATTTTGAGGGCGGTAAAGGAAGAAAAGCAGGTGTAACCAAACACATTAACGAGGGCCCCTGGCACTGGTGGAATGGAAGCATAATTAACGGTATTGGTTACACCTGCTTTACTTCCTGCTCTACCACCTCAAAACGGTTGCTGTGAAATGGGTCTATAAGCAAGTATCACAATCTCCCAGAAACCACCATACCTATTGTAATGGGTCTAGTAGCCCACTTTAAGCTGCCATAGGACTATGTTGAATGGCATGAAGTCTGGGTGGGCAACTACTGCAAATGCTTAGCTAATAAGCTATAGTGATATCTGTGAATGATTAAACGGTGTCTTCCTCAGGTAGCTTGCTAAGCTAATCAGCCAGAGCTGGAGCTCAACAAAGGAAATAATACTGCCCAAGCTTTTTGTTTACTCTGTGTTTCTGTTTACATGACCCAAAATGTCATGATCCAACTAAACAATGACGCCTGCAACAATGTCATATTTGCTTTCACACCTCACTATGTGATTCCCGCATGTTTCAAAAATAGAAATTATTCCAAAGTTTGCAAAATAAAATAAAACATTTTTAATGAAAAGTAATATTTTTAAAGATGACTTGGCCCATGGAGTGATTTTATTATAGAAGGAGAAGTTAGGTGATATATAAACAAATGGGGGAAAAACTGTTTTCACTGAGAACTTTCCTTGTTTGAGCAGCAAAACAAACATAACCCCATGACCTTCTTAGCAGCAGGTACTTCCTTCCCGTTTGTCTGTCTGAGTGGCTGTGTGGTCCGACCATAGACTGACGCAGTCCAGAGAGCCATGATGTATTGCAGTCAGCATCCGCCTTCAGTTCCTTATTTTTTTTATTGATTTTTCCAAATTACAGGGTATGACATATTAAACATAATATAAACCCTTCTGGCAATGGCTTAGCTGGAGTAAAAGTGTATTTATTGGGGGGAGATCCAATTCAGGCTACTCGGAGGATATGAATATGACTCTTCTATTTCCAAACAACGTTTTGCCAGTTAAAATTTAGCAAGTTGAGATAAATTAATCTAAAGAGGATATGACCCCCTGACCTTTGTATAGCGATGTAACCTTTCCTTTACCCTCACTGCTCAGGGCTTTAGCTGTAAAAAGTGTGTGTGTGCGTGTGTGTGTGTGTGTGTGTGTGTGTGTGTGTGTGTGTGTGTGTGTGTGTGCGTGCGTGCGTGCGTGCATGTGTGTGTGTGTGTGTGTGTGTGTGTGTGTGTGTGTGAGCGGCCCACAGAACCTCAGCTCAGACACCTGTTCAAACGTCACAATCTGTTTGATTTAGAGCAGCGAAGGCAACACTCCAGCCCAGTACAATGTACAGTTCTGCTTTCATGAGATTTAACAACACAAATGAAGATAAGAAGACTATACTGACAATGAGATTGAGGCCTAATGAGCGCGTTCGCACAAGCATGACAGTGTCCCTATACTATAAGTTCACAGCCTGGCAAGTTACATCACAGGTAACGAGGCACATATCAATGACGAATTCAAGTTGGATTATGAAATATCATGCTGATAGATAGCTGGAAATGTTTGGTGATGTATCAAAGCACAAAGCAAAACATAGAGGGTTTTTTCCAGTTAGAATTAAGCCTTCACAGTTGTGTTCATATTGCACTGATAACCTCACTCAAATACATATTGTTTTATAGTCTATGAAGTCCTTAAAATGGAGAGTTTGGGTTTTTAAGTAAACTCTGACCTGGAAATCCTGATAGATGATAACCTGTTACTTGAAGGAATTCAATAAAGTATGATAAGTTTATCTTTCCAACTATACCAAATATGCATATTTGAAGGTTCGTAATGGTGCTGAAATAGTCTGTGGTTTGGAAAAAGTCTGTGATTTATGCTATTGCAATGTCTGTTGGTATTTTTAAGGAGGCACAATGCTGTCAAGGAAATGTGTTAAAGTCTGATCAGTTGATCAAGAAAGAGAATAATGTTTAATTTAGATGAAGTATTTTGTTGTGGTTTTGTATGCATTTTTTGTTAATGCGATGGCTCAATGTGTTAAACTTCACCTTGAAATTGTATATGCTGTGATTTACTAGTTCCTTATTGCATTTTTCTACTCTTTCATTGAGTAACTTTTACACTTGCATCACCTCCTTGTCTGCTACCTTTGACTAACGAGTAATTTTTCTTCTAAACCAACAAGCTGTCTTCATCCTGCTTTTGATGCTTCCTGAAAAGGTCTCAAACTGAAAAGGTGAAACATATTCAAATATCAAAATGCTCCATAGATTTAGCTCTGAGTTGGTCAGTGAAAGATCAAGTTCGCAGCGTCCCCACCTCTGAATTAACACTTTAGTATAGATTTTATAAATGAAACATGAGATAATTCACTGCAGTGCAAAGATATCTTATCACCACTCATCGCAGTGTTTAAATAGGAAGTCATGCTTTATTTTCACACCTGCAAATATGAGTAATGTTTTTCATTAATTCACTTTGGAACCAAACTCTTCAAATATCTCACTGCTCTACCATTGCACATAATGCATCCTAAAGGGTCTGTCTGTCTGTCTGTCTGTCTGTCTGTCTGTCTGTCTGTCTGTCTGTCTATCTATCTACTACAGTATCTATATCTCTATTTATCTACGGTGTCTATACGGTGTATCTCTCTCTCTCTCTCTCTCTCTCTCTCAATCTATCTATCTATCTATCTATCTATCTATCTTAATTGTTGATTTAGCATTATTAACTGCTGCAGCCTACACTCGGGGGAGATAACAGTGGTGGAAATAGAGTGACACCTGACCTGTAGGCTGTATTCTTTGTTATAGTTATATTAGTGCAGAGGTTTTCAAAGTGGGATGCGGACCTCCCCAGGGGGGCTCCAGGCAGTTTCAGGGGACACTCAGTTAATGGAAGTTTAGATCCTGGGTCCCCAGTGAGAAAGCACCCTAAATGTGTGTGATTTGACAGCAGTTTTGGGGAAGTTGACTGTTTTCAGACTTCCTCAGAGTCAGAAACAAATAAATGCCTTCAGACAGACATTATGGTAGTAGCCTATGTCAAACAGCAATATCAGGCTGAGTGTCTATGGGATAATAAAATAACATCATCATGATCCCATATCCAGGAATTGAGCAAGGGGGGGCTCCTTTTTCAAAGAAATTGTCTGTGGGGAGGCCCACAGTCTCAGACTTTGAAAACCCGTGCTATAGTGAATTATAGTTTCAGTGCTGGCCTGGCTATAGGGTCACATGGGCTTTCCAAAGACTTCCACCGTTAACAATTTAAATTCCTGCTGCCAACGAAATCAAACAACACCCTCTCTCTCTCTGTCAAAGCGTCGCCCCTGACATCAGCTTAGCTCACGGCGCGCCTTGAGCCACTTTTACTGGCCCTGCAAACAAATCCGTTTCTCATTGACCAGCACTGGACTGGTGAAAAGGCGCAGTGCTTTTGTTTAAGCTGCTTGTGTGCGTGTGACACATTTGACCGGTTAAGCTACCGCCAAACTGCGGGGGAGAATGCGGGAAGGGGAAGATATTGAAACAATAGCCCAAGTTAGGGTGACTAAAACCAAGTTTAAGGCAGCTACAAACCTGGTAGAGTCCTGCGGCTATAATGGGGGAGAGAGACTGATGACGAAAACAAATCATTTATTCTAATCTCTTGGATTTCAAAATGCAGCCTATCCCATCAGTTTGTTGCTTAGAATAGCCGGCCATGTATCAGCTAAATTATGATGAATCGAATAAATGTAACCTTAAAAAGGTGATTTCTTAATTTCTATTTTTATTTGCCACTGCTGCCTGGCCTGTCAGCGTTGAGTGCACGCACCTGTCTCACAGAGTCGCAGCAGGCTCAGGCGCCTCATGCTGGGGCATATGGAGGTGGCAGGTGGCAGAACAAGCCCATCTCGCGCCGTTCAGCCCTGTTAGCGCCACACAGGCCTACAGGTTATCATTAAGCCTACATCATTAAGCCTGCAGGCTATCATTACATGGCTCAGATATAACGCAAGGCAGAACGCCAGGGGAACGAAAAGTTATTATGTTTGCTAACTGTAGCCAAGATGGAAAATCTGCCATAAATCAGAAAAAAAATAAAATATATATGATTATTATTATGATATTATTATTATTATTATTATTATTATTATTATTATGATGATGATAAATAGCCTATAGAGAGATAGGCTATGTCTAAAATTAGAATAGCCTATTTAGAATAAGCCATAGCCTATTATTCATCATTTTGATAGCAAATTTTATTATCCTCAATCATTAGGCTCATAGCCTATAATACGCAACAGTCGTGAGTCTGCATGTCAGTCCTGCTGAGTCATCATCAACTCAATTTATACAATGATGAATCATCATGATATAAATTTAGCTGCCGCTGCCGCTTTTAAAACTTTGCCGCGCCGCTCTTCACTTCGGGTCGTTTGTTTCCAGGAGAAACCAGCGGGACGCGCCGCGGAGGGGAGGGAATCCTATGAGTTTACCGCCAACAGCAGAGCGGAGGAGAGGAGGCAGATTCCCGCTCCACCGTCCGCCCGGGCCGCCTATTTAGGGTCGGTCCTCCACAGCAGCAGGACAGGTGCACAAGGCACGGCTGAGTGAAGCTGTTACCAGTCAGTCAGTAGGCTGCAGCCTATAGTGAATTACTAAAGTATGGAATGGGAGCTGAAGACGCCTCTGAAAGTCAAAAGTGGAGATTCAGATGTATGGGTAAGCAATTACTATAGGCTACTGGTAGTCCAATTAAGCTATAATTGATAGGCCTAGGCAATTAGCTTACACTATAGTGAAAAGGAGACATGGATATGTTCTTTGAGATAACACAAATGTTTTACTACATTCCAATACAAGAATGGTTAGGATGTTAAAATCTATTGTCTGTTAGCCTGATACAACTGTAACTATGCTATCCCAAAGAAGAAGGGTTAAAAATAGGAGCCAGGCCTTTTAGCGTGCTATGGTAGGCTCAGGCTGTTATATTAAATACTGGTAATTGAAGCATTGTAAAGTGGGGATTAGTTGCTTAGAGGTCAGAGACATGTTTTTAGAGTTAGTGCATCACAGTGACTAAAGACTTTAAAAATATTTTTGGTGACCATGCAGGAACACATGACAAGACTGCTCATAGGTTTTGAAGGAAAGAGGAGACACGGCCCCTTCAAGGTAAGAAGTAAATATGGTAATTTAAAAATGAAAGATATCAAATTCATTTCATTTCATGCTAAATTGAAGGTCATATACTAAAACTAATTCAGCTGGAACATCTGCATCCCTCTGGACTGTGTGGAGTTGATGGTGGCAGTGTACCCCTGATGGCTGCATGTTATCTGATTTGACAGCTGTCAGCTACACTCCTTCCTGATGCTGTCTACTGCATGCTTCAACATATACTTATTATCACACAGAAAATCAAAGTATAGGGTCAACACTAGTATAAAATTAGAAATGTATTTGTCCCGCACACCACTCAGTTGAACATGTGTGACTGGTTGGGAGGCAGTGTAATGTTAGCTGACGTGATACTGTATGTGCCAGCTCACACTGCTCTGCTACCTTAACAGTTGCCTTGAGTCGACCCGACAGGCTTCATGCTTCTCCACTAACCACACTGCAGCTCTCATGCTGTGCGGGCTTTACACTCACACGTTTCGGATCGAGTGCATAAAGATGTCAGCCTCCTGGTTTGGTGGCATTTGCTCTAAACCCACGGACTGCAAATCCAGTGTTTCTGAATGGTATACAAATCAATTTAAATCCCTCCCACCCGAGTTTCCCCTTAAATTTCTTCTTAAGTAGATTCAAAGTTATTTTTTCCCCCTACGAGTGTCACATAATTATCTGCTCTTCCAGCGCTTCACTGAAGATAGCACTTATATTGAGTGAAATATTCAAACCCAAGGCAGTCTTATTTTTCTATTGCTGAACTATTATATCAAATGGATAAAAATCTTGACGTTTATTCACTAATTATATGCTGTAATTCCGCATGTTGTGATCTCAACTATAATTGAAATACATTTCTGTGGGTTTGAACAAAGCTTGGCTGCAAAACATGTTTGTAATGATGGTCTCGCATAAAATAGTTGATATTAATTTGATATTATGAAGGCTAGTTTTTCTAGCTCTCCTCTTGGGTGGCTGGAAGGCAGTGTCTTGTTAGCTGGTTGTTGTGTGTTTGCCAGCTTACCTGCTGCTGCCCTCTAGCTGTCCAGGTTAATCCACACAAGCAACTCTGGGGAACCATACAACTTAACATCACTTAATACAATCAATTAAAAACAGAGGGTTATAGATTTGATTTGAAAAAATATATAAAAATAAACGCATTTTATCGAAACCATTCATGAGTTTTCTTATCATGAATTGTTTGGATTTAGAGTTGAGCCATTCCAAAGAAACTGAAATCACAATATTATAATAAACTATAATGTAATATAACACAATCAACTATAAAGAATTTGAGCATTTTGCGTTGCATTATTCATTGTCAGGGATGCAAACTCACAGAGTGTGAAAAAGGTGACAGATATCAGGGCAGATGCAAAACCACTCAAAATCATTCACTATTTTGGGATCAAATAGGTGACTGTCACCTAAAGGTGACTATTTTGCAACCCTGCATTGTAATCCTGTCATGATGAGGCAGTACAGTGTTAGCTCGCTGTTCTAAGATCAGCAGCAACACATACGTCCATGTCAAGGCATCTGACTTCCCACTATGTGATATTCTGAGAGGAAACATTGACACTTTATATTCACCAATAATCAGTTAACAAAGTGACATGTGAACACTTCTCTGATTAGGAACTCTTTGATCCAAAGACTTTAAGCTCATGACGGGGATGCAATTCATATTCCAAAGTTTTATTACTGAGGCAAATGGGCTGAAGTGTTGTGCTTCACCTCACCTTGCCCAAGTGTCAGAAGCAAAGGACACAGTTCAATGGAAACAGTTAGAGGTGGTAAGACGTACAGGTTAGGGCCAAACGAGTGGTGTTCAATGGCTAAACAATCCTTCAGTTGCACCAGTGGTCATGTGATGTGAATGTTCATGAGGACGGTCATTATGGCCCCACACAATGATCCTTATACACACAGACACACGCACGCGCACACACACACACACACACACACACACACACACACACACACACACACACACACACACACACACACACACACACACACACACACACAGACTAATCTGGCATGTTATTTCATCACCTCCTGGTCTGAAACTAGTGATTTTTATCCTGGATGTTGCTGAGAGCGAGACTTCACTCACTGTAACAGTCCACAGTCCAACACTTGTCCCTCGCTATCAAAGCAGAGACAGAGATGTGTCCAGTCTCTACCCATCAGAGCTCCGCCCTTTTCTTCAGGATGATCTCGCGCACCAGCGCCGTGGCCTCTTGCCGCACGCTCTCTATGGGCTCATCGGCTCGCCAGAAGCGGATCACCTTCCCCTCCTGATTCACCAGAAACTTCCAGAAGTTCCACTTCGGGATTTTCTGCACAGAATCTGAAAACAAAACAAAACATGGAGGTTGTCACAGATTCATGATGCTCAGCGTAAATGTAGCCAGTCTAATGATGAACATCTAGACTTCTTATCATAAATCATCTTATAGAACAGATAGTTCTGTCTTCACTTCTGCTTAGCTCAGTCGTTGCAAAATAGCCTAATAAACACACATTTTATGACCACACAAGTTAACTTAAATATTAACTAGTCCATACCCGGGGATGCGGCGCGTGCCACAACTCCATTTATGATTACCTTGTTTTTAGATCAAAATTGACATACAAGAGACCTTAAGTTATGTCTTTCTGAGGATCTAAGATTGTATTGTTTGCTTTAGGTCCAGACTGTTTTCTCTGGCAGACAGCGGTCTGAGCCTGGGTTACAGTTTGCATTTGGGTCCAGTCCAGAGACTATAGTTTATGACAAACAGCTGTCGATGCACGGGCATTATAAATTTGCACTTTATTTAAAATAGTATATTTTGGGGGGTTAGAAACATAGTTGCCTGTTACCTATCCTCCTTGTGGTACTTTTTCAGTTATTTTGTTTATGGTAACCAGATGTTATTTTATTACATCATGGTAGGCTACTGTTTTCACGGAATTGTGTTGCTACTTTGAGCTAAAATGACCAAATAGCCTAACAGATGGGGTAAGCCCCAGTTGAGCTTCTTCCAGTGTAAAAGCAACTGGCAGCTTGTAAACCTGCCTGTGAGGAATTTGAAGGCAGGGTCAGCTTCAGAGCCCATTATTTTGATCTTGCTGAAGAAAGGGAAGGTGGTGGCGTAGGTGGACTTGGCGAATGCCTCGATGTCTCGGCTGGTCCCCGTCTCGGTGTCCCCAAACTGGCCACAGGGAAAGGCGAGGACGTTGAAGTGAGAAGTCCCCAGCTCCCGATGAAGCTCCTGCAACGAGAGGTAGTTGACCTCTGTCTGCTCGCTGTAACTCGCCACGTTTACAACCAAAGACGCCTGTGAGTGTAGAAGAACAACAGAGTAAACCTGTTATAAGACAGCTAAAAAACATAACAAATAGGCAATGGACCCCGCTTTTAAGCACCACTCTGGTTAACTCAGTCGATCTACGTCAGATCACCCCCACGCACAAACTGCTGATGTGGACTTACTTTTCCTCGGTACCGCTCCAAGAAAACAGTTCTCCCCTTTGCGTCTCTGACCTCGAAAGAGTAAAAGTCTTTGGATTTTCTCGGCTTGAGCAGCTGGGTCTGCAGGAGGAACAAGCACCCCACACAAACTGTCATGCTTAAAAGAACCGTTAACTTTTTGGCTTTGGGGTTGGAGGACTTGGTAGGGTAGCCCCCTAAGGCCTCCATGTTGGAGGGGGAAGAACGAACCTGGGATGGGTTTCTGGTTTCTTGTCTCTTGTCTCTTGTCTTGGGCGGACCGGAGGAAAGTGCTGGCTGCGTCAAGCTAGTTAGAGAGATAACCAGGGAGATACCGGAAGGAAGGACATTCGTCTTCAAAGTAAAAGCATGTCATTTAGTGGAATCAGCCGACTTCGTGTGTTGTTTGTTTGTGTTGTTGTTTTTTTACACGCCTTTTCACGTCAAGGACCCTGACACAAACTATGGATCCCCATTTGACCAGCTGTTGACTCAGGGTCCCCATAAATTGCAACACTTTCTTATTATTTTTTTAGTTTTGACCGGAAGTTTCAGTCTTTACCTTTGATTGCTTGGCATGGAGATTATCTGATGGATGACTCAATTATGTGATTGTGATTTCAAAATTGTTGCACTGCAAAGTTATACAATTCATTTTACTTTCCATTGTTTCCTTATCTTCCAGAGACACATAATCGACGACGCGCATCACACATCGTACAAACACTTCAGGAGACGGATTGAGCAGAGGAGCAGCATCAGTGAGGTTCCTGTTGCGAGCACTCCTCTGGCCACTGGGCGGCAGTGTCTATCCGGCTTTGAGTTTGACTCATCGACATATGGGTTTGACTCGGTCTGTAAGAGGTTGGCGTTGGATTCGCCACCAAGGGACTCACCAAAATGCACATCATCAGCACAGCATTTCACCGAGGGAAGCCTCCAAGGTACACACACACACACACACACACACACACACACACACACACACACACACCACCCTCTCACCCTCTCTGTGTGAGGAGGCCTGGTTATCCCGTCACACAAGTCATTTAGCAGGCGCTTTTGTCCAAAGTTACTTACAATAGTACAATTTGTCACCAGCAAGTGCAGCAACCAATGACTGTGCATCATAAAATGAATAATACTGGTTAATAAATGCTGTGTAAACATCATTAATTATAATTTTATGTATTATTAGTTAAATAACTCTTAACTAAAGTTTAATTAACTATCAATCAATTTACCATCTATTAATGATAGGGGTCCAGACATTAACAACTTGGATATCATCTGTCATCATCAGAGACAGTGTTGCCGGCTGGAGGCGGGTTCCTCAGTGGCTCTGTCACACCGGTCGTCCCTGCCAGGGGCAAGCCTGAAGCTGGGAATGCCCCAGAACAGGTTTGGAAAGCTCTTCTGCTGATTTAAATGAACTTGTAAGTTTGTCACTGATGTTTCTGTGTAGTAGACTACACACAGAAGACAGCAAAAGTTAACAAATGATATGCAGAGGCATGAAAAACCTCCAGGAGTTTGTGGAGCTCCCGACCAAGAGGCATCCCTTATTCCTTGTCACCTCCACACTGCAATCAGTAATAACTGTCAAAACTGTCAGTGAGATGGCTAAGATGTTTGACCTTCATTTGTGATCTGTGGTTTCCTCTCTGTGAGGTCACTTCAGGTGAGGCAGGCATTGCTAATGATAACATGTTAATATGAACACAATAATAGAGGTCTGTGTTTTGTGTAAATAAAAGATTTGACCTGACGAGTATCAGTTGTGTTGCAGGACTGGCTGTGGACAGCTGCAGTACAAGGATATGGAAATGCACAAAGAGCCGGTACAGTATGGATGGTCTATTTTTAATTTACACTAAATGCTTACAAGCACGTACGCGCATGCACGCACACACACACACACACACACACATACACACACACGCACGCACGCACGCACGCACACACACACACACACACACACACACACACACACACACACACACACACACACACACACACACACACACACACACACACACACACACACACACAATGAATATCACAGTGATTAATTGACGGTAAAATGATACAAGTAGCACTTTTAAAATCCTCACAAAATGCCAAAGAAATTATATGGTCATGTAAGAGGTGGTTCTCAAAGTGGGGTCCTTGAGGGGTTCCAGGGGGTCCCCAGCAAAAAGGGTAATCATTTATTATCACTAGCTTATTGTCACTAGAATTCCAACCATAAGTAACACAATGACAGAATGTATGACTATTTTGCTCATGGGTTTCATGCACTTTCTGTAATAAAACATCTAAAAGTGTGAAGACCCTCCCACTCTCCTGGCCCTGAGTGTTGTGGGCCCAGTGCACTCACCTAAGAAGACCTTCAGACCATTCAGTCTCTCTCCGTCCTCACCGATGTACCTTTTGTTCTGTTCAATCGTTTGTTTAATGTAGTTTGCGTTGTCTAGTTATTTTCCCTTAGTTTTAGTTTATAAATTATTGTTTCAACTTTTACTTTGTATACGAGTCCCCTCATATGTTACAACGGTTACAACCCAGCTCAAATGAGGGAAGTCATATACAAAAGATATCAGTATATCAAAGTAGAAGTTAAAACAGCAATTGTGTTCACAATCTTGCTGTATTGCAGGCTCTGATGATAAAGTAAGCAGTGACCTGCGGCCATTTGCTGTTCTGAGCAAAGCTTCCATGAGTCCGCAGGACAAGGCAGTGATGAAGCTGGCTGCTCCCTCGCTGCTCAACGACTACTGTAAGAGAAGATACAAGTCTATTATGTCATCACAGCATGTCACATGACCTTTGACCTGTAGTGCTTCACTATACTGTTGCTATGTGTGTTTTTGCACAGTGAACCATCCAGTAATATACACAGTATACCGTTTTCGGCACTCAGCTGATTTTGAGGCAAAATTGAAAAAACACACTCATGCATGCATGCGTGCGTGCGTGCGTGCGTGTGTGTGTGTGTGTGTGTGTGTGTGTGTGGGTTGGTGGGTGGGTGTGCCATCTTCTTTGCAAATGTTCACAGTGTAACAGAACACCGTGTGACAGAAGATTCTTTAGACACCCAGTAAATGAAAGAGGTTGGGTCCTTGCAAGTAGTCTGTATGTACTGATTAAGGGTTGGTTCCATGTCATGATTACACCATGAGATACTATAGTCATAATGAGATGAGCACACTGGCTCACAGTCTCCAAAACCCCCGTGAACTGAAACTTCTGGACCAATATTTGTGTTATGTGGATCACAAGTGTCATGAAAGACTCATGAAATGACTTCACAGAGGTATGACCTCCAGTATATTCAGATGTTCAGAAGTCCAGGTCAAGCATTCAGCTAGATTAAAGGATAAAGCTGGTGTCATTATATTGTTTGCCTATCACCATTATTGCATGTGAAAAGTCTAAGCCCACTGATGGACATCTTGTTATTATATGTATTGCAGTAGGGCAAACCTCCATCAGTGGATTTAGACTTTTCATGGACATTGATGGAGATAGGACAACAATAAAATTACGCCAGTTTTCCTTGAATGAAAATTTCATTTAATAAGATGACATTAGTGTGGTAGTTTAGACCAATCAGCAATACGTGGCTGCTAGCATGTATGTTTGTGACAGTAGCCACTGAACTCCCCCTGCTAGCATGTACAGTATGTTTGGGACAGTAGCCACTGGAGTCCTTCTCCTTTTCCATCTCTTCCTTTCCAGACACTAATCTTCTAGACTGCAGTTGTAATGGCATCATAGCATTAGCTCTGGGCTCTTCTGTTTACCTTTGGAATTCAGAAACTCGCTCTCTGGTGGGACATTTGCACCCGAGTCCTCCTGCTCTGGCCCCGACGTGCCGGCAGAGGCAGGCCATCTCCTCTCTTTGCTGGAGCAGAGATGGCAGGGCGCTCAGTGTTGGGACCAGGCGAGGGGAGATACAGGTAAACTCTTTGGAACTGAAATGGAGGAGGATAAAGGTTGCATGTTTAAGTTGCAAAGGAAATACACAGCAGGGCTATTTGTGGCCCATGAATAGAAGTGTGACAGCTTGCGGGACGACGGTTTGTGGTTTATGTTGTTTCTCCGTTTGACTCTTCAGTTGTGGGATGTGGAACATTGCAGCAATGTGAGGTGTGTACCGTCACATCTGTCTGTGGTGGGAGCCCTTTCCTGGAAACAAGACATTCTCAGCAGGTGTGTGTGTGTGTGTGTGTGTGTGTGTGTGTGTGTGTGTGTGTGTGTGTGTGTGTGTGTGTGTGTGTGTGTGTCTGTCTGTCTGTCTGTCTGTCTGTCTGTCTGTCTGTTTGTCTGTCTGTCTGTCATTGAGAGAGAGATAAAGTATCTTGACTTTGTCAGGAAGATAACTAATCTAAAAAAGGTTTCAATGCTCTGTTTGAAAATGTTATGAAAAATATACGATGCAGAAGATGAAAGTAATAAAGAAATGATAAAGTGGGATGTCTGAGTTGAAGGCATTCTTCTCTCCAATATCTTGCCCAGCATTATTCTCATAACACTTCAACAAAGCAGGGAAAAAAGACTGGTTTTGGGCAATGGCGGCCGCTGACTGAACCACGTCATCAGAATCTTTATCACTCTATTATCGTAGCAAATAGAATCTCTGTGTATTAGCAGCACAATTACTACTACTACTACTACAAAGTATCTCTCATGTACCGTGTCTATGCTACAGAATGACATCATCACTGTGCTCCCCAATGTGACAGCGGCTCTGTCCTGGGACAGATCCATCACCATGACCCGCGGGCTCCCACCCCTCTGGTAGGCGTGTCCGCTCAGCAGGGGGGCGTGTGCAGCCTGGAGTGGTCGCCGGGAGATGCCCACCTGGCCAGCGGCTCCACAGACGGCCTGCTCAGTATATGGGACAGTGACGTCACAGGGTCACGTCAGCCCGTCAGCACAATGAGACAACCCAGCGCTGTTAAGGTCAGTGTGTGTTTTCACGGTGGCACTTGATGCTAAAAGCTGATCTCTGGCATGTCTCTTTTTTCCCCCTACATAATGAAGGGGTGGGGCCAAAAGTCAAAATGTAAAAAGACACTCTTGGCCAGTTTTGTTTTTTTCAGGATATATTCAACTACATTCACATTGCTGTTACCAGGCCAACCTGCTCAGTGCTCACGATCTTGTGCATGCTCGTGTATTCATTGTGTGTGTGTGTGTGTGTGTGTGTGTGTGTGTGTGTGTGTGTGTGTGTGTGTGTGTGTGCGTGTGCGTGTGTGTAGGCGATGGGATGGTGCCCATGGCAGAGACAGCTGATCGCCACAGGAGGGGGCTGGAGAGATGGAGAGCTGAGAGTTTGGGATACACACTCTGGGTCTTGCATAGACTCTGTCTCCACAAACTCACAGGTGCTTTTGGTTTACGTGGATTTACAATGAACTTGTTTCTCTGTGTATGAATATTGATTGGATAGATTTTGCACTAATTAAGGCGTAGGGTTTGTTTGTAATGACTCCTTAACGAACCCAGGGCCACATCCCTGACTTGTGTAATGACTCCATCAACTGCAGATCTGTTCCCTGCGGTGGGTGGAGAAGCAGCGAGCACTGATCACAGGTCACGGTCTCCCCCATCACCACCTCATCTGCTGGGCCTGGGACTCCCCCTCCGTCAGCCCCACCTACCAGCTAGCAGGTCAGTCAAGTCAACTGAAATGTACGTGATTATAACCGGAGTTGTATGACCACCCTTGGAGCCCTCTGGAAAGGGCTCTCAGCCTTAGCTACTCATACGGTAGGCATGTCACACTGAACATTTGCATGCATGCACTTCAGCCAATATAGCATGCCGCCTACCTGCATAAATACACAGGTTGCGCTCTGACATCTCATACCGGTCAATTCAGCGACATGGTTGAAGGAGAAAGGAAGGAGGAGAACATCACAGTGACCATGTTATCTGACCTGGTTGTTGTTTTTCAGGTCATTCACATCGAGTCCTGCACTTGGCCTTGAGTCCTTGCAGCACTCAGATTGTCTCTGCAGGAGCAGACCAGAGTGTTCACATCTGGGCCATATAGACCACCTCATCATCATGACACATCATCACACAAGACCTTTGATAGTGAATGCTGTCATCGGCTCAGACCCTCAACCCCCCCCCCCCCCCCCCCCCCCACACACACACACACACACACACACACACACACACACACACATACACACACACACACATACACACACACACACACACACACACACACACACACACACACACACACACACCGATAATATTATTGTGCAGCGTATGCACATTTCCTGTCCCCTGCTTTTAGTCACCCACACAGTCAGAAACCAGAAAGGCAAACTGTTTTCGTCAAACCTGGTTTCAAGATTCAATACAATATACCCTTTTCTCAATTTTAGGTTTATGTTCATTAAGAGATTTGTTTGACAAAGATGCTTTACTGTTTGGCATAAGAGGGTGAGATAGAGCGAAAGACAGGACAAAGGACAGTTTTGCTTTAGCTTGCTGATCCACAGAAAGCTCCAGTCACTGCTGTCACCATTTAATAGATAGTTTTCAGGGAGTTAGTGTTTGTCCTATAGAACGTGAGAATGTGATTTCCTTGTATTTCTGACACTATCCATTGTGCCAGAACTCACTATCAAATCAAAGTCAAATGCTGCACAAACTGGACTAATTTAAAAATGTTCTCTTTTGTATGTGTATGATCATTTGTAACAAACATCTGGTGATGATATTCTGTTTTGATGTTTTGTGATCTGTTATCTTTTGTGTCCATTGCCTAAGGAGCCGAGCCAAATTTTCTTATTTTGAAATTGTCTTATTTTCTTTTATTTCTTTACTTCCCCTGGCATTTCTACTGTATCTTTCATTGTTGTGAACTTCCCCAAAATGAGTTCTCACCTCTAAATAGGTTCCCCCACCCTATTGGTTTTCAATTACATATCTCATACCTCATACCATAGGCATGCACGCATGCTTGGAGCAGTATGGTGGTGGAAAGATACAGACAATGTGGTGTGTGACGTCCATTGGTTTATTTTTTCTTGTGAAACAATAAATCCCACGGATCTCCAATTCCGGTGTGTCTCACTCAAGCTACACAACACAATGCATGCAAAAGGAGAGCAGAAATCAGTCTGCTACACCAATCAGAAATCAGTTTGCTACACCACCTACACCTCATCATGAAGGTAACCTACACTTGACACTCTAAAATTGGAGCAATTGGTCTCTCTAGATTTGTTTAGAGTGCTACTAGAGAGTGCCTTGCATGGGGAGTGCTCGTGTTTTACTTGATGTGTTTTTATCATCTGTTGTTATTGTTTGTCTTTATCCTATCTGTAATTTTGTAACTTTTTATAAATGTTTTACTGTAACAGGGTGCTCTTGCAAATGAGAGCTCGCTCTCAAGGGCCACCCTCTATAAATGTAAAAGAAAAGAAATACTGCCCAGAATAGTTAAGGCTGCCATAAGATATAATATTTAGAATTGATTTTAAGTGTTTACAATGTAGGCTAACAAATGAGGTAGCCTACATGTCAGTTGCCGGGGAGAGTGACAGTTGTCCCACACTGAGCCACAGCAGCACTAAAATAGGCTGTAATACGTGCAAACCGAAGCAGACTTAAAAAGTAATGCAAAAGTTACTTTCCCTAGCAACTAATTACTTTTATTATGTAGTAATTTTTAAGTAATTCAATTGGCTACTTTTTGAGAGAACTACAGTATAGTAACTGTAACTAATTAGCCTACATTTTCAGTAACTTTCACAACACAGCAACACTGCAGGTATAGCAGATAATGTTTAAACAGACACATAATTGAGCTGTATCCAGACATGATTTTCTGTGTGTTCATTATACAGTCCAATGATCTATCTAGGTCCATGATTCTACCTGGTTCAAAATCTCAAGCCAAACGTCCTGGACTCCAACACCCACCATGCATCACCTCTCACCTCCGCTCCTTAAAGTGACGTCACACCCGAGTTTTTGGCATTCCATTTAAACAACAGAAAACCAGCCAGGGTTAGCTCTGCCTTTGTTTGTTAGCCATAACAGTTGATAACAACCATTGAGAGCTAGTCCTTCATGCACTGTTTGTGTCGTGTGTGTTAATGAAGTGAGTACTCAGTGGTTTACCGTTTGTATTATGTTGCTTTGTTTATGTAGCTTGGTGGCAGCAGCTATCTGATTGGTGCAGCGTCTTGTTTGGATTTCTTGTAGCTACCTGAAACGTCCACATGCGCTTAATTGAGATGATGTTATATTTAAACAACAGTTATTTGATTGATTGGACTAGAGGCTGATATTTTACATCACGGGCGCTTCACTGTGTGTATATCACTTCACTTCACACACAGCTGTCTAAACTTTCCTCCTTGATTAGGGTGCTTTCAAACAGCGCTTGCACCCAGAGACAACGATTTGGCCTTAATTATGAAAGGTAAGCTGAAATCTTTTGTGCTAACCTCAAAGTAGCTAACATTAGCGTAGCTAGCTTGCAGTCGGGAAACTGCAGACAGCAAGTTTACCTGTTGTTGCTTGCGTGGCAACACTTGGTAGTACCAGTTGGTAGTGCAATCCTGAGGGAACTGTTTTTGTTGGCGGAGACGTTTACCCCGCTAACCGGGCGCTTCTCGCTCATACTCAGCATTAGCGCCCAGCGAACGTCAACGCATTTCCCATCAAACAATTGTGCCGCTCTCACGTCTAGGTATACAGTAAAAACCAACCCTTACCTGCACCAAAAATCCTATTCTTTAAATACATATAGGTGCCTCTTCCAAATTGTTGCATAAAATCCACTTTTCTGTCTTTGAAAAACCGAAAATGTAGGTGCAATACCATAACGGAAGTGTGGCGACATTAGTGAGTGAGTCGTTGTTCCGGGTTACTCCATAAATGATTTTCGGTGTGTGATTACTGTGATATTGTTGGCCAGCGCAGGCAGTGGCGCAGGCCCTGTCCACCCAATTTGCAAGCCCATTTGGAAGCCCATTTGGTCCCACTCAGAAACCATAAGACCTACCGAACTTGGTAGGTAGGTTCAATCCATGGTAGGTTCACAGTGACCTTTTACTATGGGCGGAAAAAATAATACACTTGTTGACCACTAGGTGGCGCTATAACAGCCCTCTTTACATTTTTGTCCATAACTTTTGAACCGTAGCATCAACAATCAAAATTATTTGTTCCCTGGATTTCTTGGGTCATTTCGCATCTGCTGATAGATTGCCCATTTCCATCTAACTAGATTTTCCCCCACTTTGAATTGTCCCCAAAAGCGTTTTTTCACTATTTCTTCTTCAAATGTTGTCCAATCTTCACCAAACCACATCACACAGCATGTGTGGACTGTCCTACACACAACTTATTTCGCAGATTTTTGCAAGACCACACCGTTGCAATATAATCAACTTCCGAACTTTTGTGGGTGTGGCCTAGTTTAAAAAAATCGCCCTAACTCCGGAACGCATTGTCTGTTGCGAATGAACCTTGGTACAGGTGTGTGCAGCTACAGTATGTACTTCGAGCTGATGAAAAAACAATTGTGCCATTTCAACTATAGGGGTGCTATGGCAACAATAAGTACCCGTAGCTCACAAACCATAACAGCGACTGTTCCCAAATTGGGTACATAGGTTCTTAGGCCATGTTCACACTACAGGCAAATCCGATTTGCTGCTAAACTCATTAATCACGTCACGTCCGCCTTGACGCCGCGGAGTCTTTCGAGGAGCTGCACGCCCCCGAGCTGTGCCGATAGGACGGCCAGCTGCGGAGACCCCTCAGTGCAGTCGGTGCTGGCGATTTCACATAAGCATAAAACCAGTCATACAAGCCAGCTAATGTTAGGCGCTAGCCATAACTATCATCTCCTGCAGTGGTAGCTTTGTCTCCCGTGTACAAATCCTTCGTCTGACACATTTTAATCCCCTCTGTTTGTGACTATTGTCTTGCCAGCCAGTAACTGGCTAACGTGTATCATTACAGAGTAGACACTTTTCTGGCTGTCCGCTGTCGTTCTTTCGTCTAAACAGCCAGCCGACTGACTGACTGATCTGAGCTGAGCCAGGGCCCTTCCGGTGATGAGTCGATCACATGCTTTTTTCAATGGACACCATTGGTTCTGCGCAGTGCTGCCTTCACTACACACTGCAACAACATTGAAACTGAGCGTGGCATTAAAAATGAATTGAACGGTTGAATTCTGTGTTCGCACATGTGCCCCTTATTGCGTTTTACAATTCGCACTGTTCTATTTTTAGTAGCAAATGCGATCAAAATGATCAAACTGTCAAGCCCTGCTGCCTGCTACAACCAACAGGCTCGTCAACGCTTTTCTGCACTGGCCTCTGGCCATATGTTAGGTTTCGACCTAGCCTTGTTTAAATATTGGTTGTTGTAGTAGGCTATTGTTTACTTTGTTACAGAACCGGACCCACACATCCGTTGATGCCACTGTGTTTACGTTGGCAGTTTACTTTGGATTACCACTAGACAGCCAAAGTTATGCCTACTTTCGGTTTAGGCATACGCACCAAGAGATTTCTTTTTTCATATAGACATCATCAACATCAGCATCATCCCTGTCGTTCTTGTTCACCCCCATGTTAAAATGCCCCACTTTGTAACAGTGATTAAACATCTTTACGGGGAAGTCCCACCTGGCACGTCACGTACGCGTTCCGGCTCCGACGCGGTCGTCGGAGCTGCTCACAGGCATTTTAATCAACGCGTGTGATCCCACCAGGCACTAGTCTCTTAAAACAGACTGTATCATCTACATCCGGCGAATGCAGCTATATACAGTCTGTACGTTACACCCCCAGAACATGCACAAGGAAGTTGGGAAAAAAACCTTCAGACTGGAAGGAAGTTCTACGGAATCCGACCAATCACGACACGCGACTGCGGCATATTGGATTCTGATTGGACTAATGAGCGGAAGACCCGCCTTTCTGCCGGCATATTGGATTCTGATTGGACTAATGAGCGGAAGACCCGCCTTTCTGCTTCCCATTCCGGTTGGTGCATGATTCTCCCCCACAAAGTACAGACGGTATGGCGGAAGCATTTGAAAATTGCGGAAGCCAACTCGTCTGTTCTAAGAGACTAACCAGGCACGCAACGGTGCGTCCCAGAAGCAGCTCGAAGCCCCGCTCCGCTAAAGATAGGCGGCAGTTCTGTTTTTCACGGATGACGCCTGGAAGCTGCGTCAAGCTGCACAGAGCAGATTGTTCAGGCCGGAAGTCAGACACAGCAACTGCGCGAGAATCCGGTCGATTTTCATAATAAAACACTGTGTGTGCAGACCCAATACCGACTCCTTCTCTCTGTAGTCTTTCAAGTAGACAAAGAAATGCAAGAGTTCTCCTGCTAACAGGCACTGTATGACAAATAAAGAAATAATTTCAGCCTACTTACCCATGGTAGAAGCACAACAATCAAGGGAAAATTACCAAATCAAAAGCAAGTCAACGACAGACTGTGTTGTTTGTGTATTGTGCTTTTTACATCCACCCCATTGTACACACAGTATTGCGCGATCTCGTAAATCCCGCGCGATCTTGCATGAAGCTGCCAGGCAGCGCTCGGAAGTAGTCTGGGCACCTTCCACCCCGCTTTTTGTCATGGGGGCGTAAACCCGGGAACCAGAATTAACACCGGATGGCAATGCGCCTAACAACGTATTTGTTGCCGTTAGCTTGACGCGGTGATGTTACCTAAACTAGAGCCTGATCAAAACAAAGCTAGCGTTACATAAAACAAAACGTTCATGCAATATGGCTCGACACACCGTCGGCCAGGTTTGGAATACTAAGCTTTTCCCAAAACCAGTTGGTAGACATGCGAGAACGTCTCTTCCCTCGATTAATTGTCTGATGCAAAGCTTCTGTATTGGCTTAAAAGATGTGAGATTGTGAATCCGCAATGTTTCTAAAAGAACTTCTTCAAAAACTTCGTTCGGTACGTCCATCTTTTGTTTTGTTGTTTGCCGTTCTGATAATTGGGTCAAATTGTCAAGTTAACGTGAAAGTTGACGAGCTAGAAACGCTGCCATCCGGTCTAGGGCGGGCTCTAGGTCGGAACCAGTAGGGTGACAAAATCAATTGTGGGCGGGAGCAAGGCTCTTTCTCGCCGAGAAGAGCCTGGTGACGCGAGGTTACTCGGAAGCGCTCCGCTTCTGAAACGCGTGCTGTGGGGCATGCCGACGTGCAGAGGACGGAGCAAAGCCGCGGCGCAGCCGGAACGCTGCGCAGACGGGCCTGGTGCGACCAAGGTGTAACAGCCTGGCCCTTAACACGGTTTTGGTCTATATAGCCAATTTCACCTTTTCATAACTGTATGGGGGTCATTTTTTATATAAACTCCTCAAAAAAAGTTCAGAAACGTTATTTCGATTGATTATTTCTCCCCTTTAATAATACCAATTGGTATTGGATTTTAAATTGTTGGAAAGCCTGATTAGTCACCTTTACAACGAGGTACAACTTGTAAGGATCATGCATTCGTGGAATGAGCAACACAGCTAACCGTGTGGGTCACACACACACAGCACTTGAAGCTCAAAACAAGAGTGAATACCAACAAGAATATTGCAGACACGCACACACCCACACAATCTATCCTCCCCCCCCATGCCGTTCGGTCCAGCCTATCAGCACTTGCAACTACCCACTAGACGCTCACCCCCCCCCCCCCCCCCCCCCACACACACCTTCTCTCGATCACAGCGTATTGGAGCCATGATACATGGATGTTGCTATGAGCTGATAACATAGCCTCCAGTCCAATGAGGACGAGCTCCCCCCCCCCTTCCCACTGCTAAACCCCCGTTCCCCGCAAACCCACTCCCTCCCCGTCCTAGTTTTTCTTGTTTTCTACGTATGTTAATTCCTTACATGTAACAACAAATGTTTATGTATTGTATAATATTCAAGTGTGCCATTATTCCTATTCAATCTAGTAATAATGTAATAGTCTTAATTTGAGTATAGAAGGTGATTCCCAATCGTGTGATGTTTCTGTCTCTCTGTTGTTTGTTGAGGACCGCAATGGAAATAAGCCAGTGCTTATTATAGCCAGGCTTTATTGTGTTTTTATCCTCGGTGATTGTCTGTGTTCCCCTGTATCTTTGTTGACATTCACCAAATAAAGTCAATCAATCAATCAATCAGGGGATTTTGGCAAAAAAAATTGGGGCACTACCCACACGGTTAGCTGTGTTGCTCATTCCACGAATGCACGATCCTTACAAGTTGTACCTCATTGTAAAGGTGACTAATCATGCTTTCCAATAATACAAAATACAATACCAATAGAGACACTGCGGAGCGTGTCATCATTCAGAAACCACGCCCAAAACGGGGGGAACAGAACCCCCCCTCCAATCCTGGCGTTCTCCTATGCATGGTTGCGTGTTGCACAAAAAGATCGTATATACAGAAGATGAACACTCCAACTTACTTCCTTGACAGCTAGATCCACATTTTTCTTCTCGTCAATCCTCAATGGCTTCCTTGTTTTGCTCAGGAGTACAAAAAAAATTTAACTGTTTTTTTTACGATTTTTTACATTTGTTGTCTGCGCAGCCCACCACACAACAGCTTTTAGCTATGTTTAATTCAAGGAAAATGATGCTGGTCTATGGGAGTGAACGGAGCGATGTCCCCCGTGATGGGGGTGGCCTATTTCATGCAGTGTCTCTATAGGTATTATTAAAGGGGAGAAATAATCGACATTGCAGTGGAACATCTTACCAATAGACAAACTTTAGTGCAAAAGATTAGACTGGTGATGTAGTTGATGACGGCACGTGCAGTTTTTCATTTCCACTGTACAGCAGGATTATACACAGGTGGAAAACTGACTGGAGGCTTTAACCAATAAACCAGTGGGATAGCTCAGGGTTTTACAGAGGAAGCTGCAGAAATAGTCTGACTCAACGGAAGCGGGCTATGGGAATAAGCTGTGCCAGTAGCTCCGACCATTCCAGTTGGCGCGAAGGGAAAATCCCTGTCCACTCTCAAATGCCTCCACCCCTGTGAAACAACAACGATAACAACTCTAGCTAGCAAGGTAGCAACCTACATGCTGAAAATGGCAGGCTTTGACAATGATGTGTATTGTGCAGGCCTGCTTGGTACTTTCAGTGGATGGTTGTAAAGATAACGGAGCATTTATTTTTCACTATACCAGAGTGAGAGTAAGCGGAGCCAGACTCTCTCCTGCGCTGGTACAGTGCGAAACGAAGTGTGGAGATAAGCTGGAAACATGTTGGGTCAGCCTCGACTTGGAGCGTTGCTGACGGCAGCTAGACCATACTCAAATGTCAGCTTGACGAGGGGGCGCAGGGGAGTCCCCAGCAAAATGAGTAAATTTAGGATTTCGATGACTAGAAGTTAGCCCAAGGAGAGAATGTAGTGCATGGTAATAGCTTTCACTCTCTCCTGCTGTCCCCATCTACATTATATAATTGCGCTGTTCACGTCAGCTGCGTCGAGTCACATTTTCAGGGAGCTGCACACCAGCTGCACCGGCAGGCTGACTCGCCAGCCGCGTCGCGGCCCTCGGCGCATACTGCAAGGGCTTTGATGTTGTAGCATGTGTTTTGCACATTTTGCAGTAATCTGGCAAGCCTGGAATCCAGCCCCATATGAATCGCAGTTGTCAATTGTCATCACTCTTCATATGGGTCTGGACCAACGCCCATCCAATGTGGTTATTCAGGACAGATACTGTCCGGGACACCTGATTGGCTGGTCGATGTAGGCGGCAGGACCTAATCTAGCGTTACCGATGACGCATTACAGAGCACTGCAAAAACACACCTGTATGTTAAATAGCTAGTTAGCTGTTAGCTGAGTTCTCTGTGATAAAAACAGTGTTGGCACAAAGGACCCCCGTTCAGCCAGAAAACTAGAGACTGTCTCACAAAGCTACACCTCATGTTAGCCGGCTGTGCACCAAAACACACCAGTTTTGATTTTACATGACTATTTTTGGACTTGCCACATGGTGTCTGAGCGTCACTCGCCAGAACATAAAATCTAGTCGCATTTGGCACTTGCCGACTGTTAATTTCGGGCCCTGCATCAGACATGATAAGAATACATTACAGGAATAGGAATACAAACAAGTGGCTACAGTGCCTCAAATACTACTACAAATACTACTAATTTTGTAATGATAGAAAGCTGGTTGAAAATCACCGGAGTGTTCCTTTAAGCATACAATAAGCAGTTGAATCATACCACTTCCAATTTCGCATTAGTTTTTTTTGCCACTACATTTGTGCTATTGTTTTGTAGCCCATAGAACTATTAAGAATTGTGTGTTTACAATGCTGACACTTTTACACTTTTGATCTGTGTCTAGATATGCCTGCTGCCAGCTGTCTTCTATCTGAAGAGCATTTACAGTGCTCCATCTGTCTGGATGTGTTCACTGATCCAGTCTCCACACCATGTGGACACAACTTCTGCCAGAACTGCATCAAACAGCACTGGGATAGTAATGACCTGTGCCGATGTCCCATGTGCCAAGAGGTTTTTGACACAAGACCTGTACTGCGGGTCAATACTTTAATATCTGAGATGGCTACTCAGATCACGGAGTCTACAGAAGAAGGGATAATGGCTGCTCAGTCCAGAAAGGCTAAAAAAGAAGAAGAAGAGATGATGGCTGCTCAGTTCAGAGAGGCTACCGAACAAGAAGAAGAGATGTTGGCTGCTCAGCTCAGAGAGGCTAGAGAAGCAGAAGAAGAAATGATGGCTGCTCAGTTCAGAGAGGCTAAAGAAGAAGAGATGTTGGCTGCTCAGCTCAGAGAGGCTAGAGAAGCAGAAGAAGAAATGATGGCTGCTCAGTTCAGAGAGGCTGAAGAAGGAGAAGAAGAGGTGACTGCTCAGTTCAGAGAGATGATGGCTGCTCAGTTCAGAGAGGCTAAAGAAGAAGAGATGTTGGCTGCTCAGCTCAGAGAGGCTAGAGAAGCAGAAGAAGAAATGATGGCTGCTCAGTTCAGAGAGGCTGAAGAAGGAGAAGAAGAGATGACTGCTCAGTTCAGAGAGATGATGGCTGCTCAGTTCAGAGAGGCTAAAGAAGAAGAGATGTTGGCTGCTCAGCTCAGAGAGGCTAGAGAAGCAGAAGAAGAAATGATGGCTGCTCAGTTCAGAGAGGCTGAAGAAGAAGAGATGTTGGCTGCTCAGCTCAGAGAGGCTGGAGAAGCAGCAGAAGAAGAAATGATGGATGCTCAGTTCAGAGAGGCTGAAGAAGGAGGAGAAGAAGAGATGATGACTGCTCAGTTCAGAGAGATGGTGGCTGCTCAGTTCAGAGAGGCTAAAGAAGAAGAGATGATGGCTGCTCAGCTCAGAGAGGCTGAAGAAGAAGAAGAGCTGATCGCCGCTCAGTTCAGAAAGGCTGAAGAAGAAGAGATGGTGGCTGCTCAGTTCAGAGAGGCTGAAGAAAAAGAAGAGGTGATGGCTGCTCAGTTCAGAGAGGTGATGGCTGCTCAGTTCAGAGAGATGATGGCTGCTCAGTTCAGAGAGGCTAACTAAGAAGAAGAGATGGTGGCTGCTCAGTTCTGAGAGGCTACAGAAGTAGAGAGGAACAAGCTTGCTGAGCTGAAGAGGGTCCAGCAGTATACAGCGGATGTGACTGTCAAATTGTTCTTGTTACTTTTTATATTTAGTCAACCTCATCCTGTTTTTATTTAGTCAAGCTTTAGTCGTCTAAAAGTCAGAGTATTTTACCCTAATCTCAGAAAACCATATATTGTTTCTTTAGAATTTGCAAACTCATTGGAAAGATCTATTACTCTGTTATTCTGGAATGGTATTAAGGTTTGAATGTGCAGTACAGACACAGATTTAACTGTTTAACTTCGTCTCTTCTGATCAGATCTCTTCCCGATTCATCCCTCCCTAACATTTTACTCTAGTTTTTATTTGTCGATGAAAATGTCAATAGATTTCCTAATAGTTTGTCATCACAACTTTGTTTTTATTTAACATCTACTCTGGATCCTGATACAGCAAATCCCTATCCAGAGATAGGAAGTAACGAAGTACAAATACTTCGTAAGATTTTCAAGTACTTTACTATTTTTGCTGGCAGCTTTTTACTTTTACTCCTGGCCTACATTTTAACACATATCTGTACTTTTTCCTTACATTTCAAAACAGGCTTGTTACTTTAGTTTTAATGAACAACAGACAAAAACAATGTAATGTTTCTCTGTCTCTCTCGTCTCACACTCTCCCAGCTTTCACACATTATACACCTATTTTTGTGGAAAAACCGTGTCACCCATATGTTTGTATAGGGGCGCTTTTATGTTTAATAGTCTTCAAATGATATAACATGACTTGAGTTTCAGTTAGCTTTGCACATAAACAGCCAGTAGAAATGCATTTTACTTTTATACGATTACATTTCAGAGCCTGCTTTGTTACTTTTACTTGAGTAAATAAGTTGAATCAGTGCTTCTACTTTTTTCCGTCTTTCGTCTTTTTTACACACGTAACTGTACTTCTACATAAGTAAAGAATGTGCTTACTTTTGCCATCTCTGCTCTGGATACAGCAATTCAACAAATCCCTATCTCAGCTTGTCTGATGATGGGAAACTGGTAAAAGATAGTGATGTATGGAAGAATCTCCCAGCCAATTAAGCCAGAGAGATTTTCTGTCTTTGGAAAGCAGAGCTTCTCTTCAGGAAGGTTTTACTAAGAGGTTCAGGTTAAAGGGAAGACTGGCTAGCATTTAGTGGCCCAGAGGGTCGATCTACACTACAGGAAGGAAAACCTCACACTGAGCCCAGAGGATGGCTTCTGGACTATTATTTTTATTACATTACCAGTAACTACTAATGTAAGGGATTACAATTTCCAAAACTGTAATTATATTACGTTGCTTTCTTTAGAAAGCGTCCGAGGAAGGGCCGGTGTGGCCCGAAACGTCACGCTGTGTTGCAAATAAAAAAAAAACAGACGGGAGCTCTCTTGGTGTGCCGATCGTTCTTCTTTCGCTTTCTCCAGTGCTGGCACAGCGCTAAAATGAAGTATGCAGTTTGGCTGATTGTTGACTCCTCTTAAGGTTAATTATTGTTCCAATAAAGTAGATTCAGTCAAAGGAGCCAGCTAAGGGATAAACAGGTTATTACAGTACGTCACTTTTTCGGAAGGGGGCGTAGCAAATGTAATAGTAAAGTAATGAGTAGCATAACTAATTCTAGTCATATTTAAGTTAATTAAGTAATCAGTAATAAGTATCTAATTGTCCGTCGTGGTGGTTCACCTGGTAGCACGCCTATGACGGAGGCTTGGTCCTTCGTGCGGGCCGACGTGGGTTTGAATCTGACCCTAGGTTATTTGCTACATGTTCATTCCCTCTCCACATCTTTCCTGTCTGCCTAAGTAACATTGCATTACATTTCCCGAGAAACTTGCCCAACACTGTCGGTTGCTTGAGAGGATGTCCCTTTCTGAGAGGCCCAGGGCTGGACTGCAATGTAATTCTACCGGTGCAATGGCCGGTGGGCCACTCGCTAGTGGGCCGGTCAGGTTGGTGAAAAAGTATGTATTATGTATTTGAATTTTTTTTTTTTTTTGGGAACTGAAATGTACCCAGGCCCGGGCCCGTGTGGCCCAGGCGGTTCCGCGACCCATGATTACACCTAAAACCCCTAGACCGGGTCATAACATGTGGCTTTATAGGTAAATCCCCAACCCATGCGAGTGCGAGCGAAGCGAGCGCGAGCTCGAAAAATTGGGCCGATTCGAAATTGTGGGCCTGTCTGACACATGGCAGGTAGCTTTTTTGGTCCCAGTCCAGCCCTGGAGAGGCCTGTTACAGAAAGTGTGGAAAGTGGTGAGTGAAGTGGGGGAAATGGTATCTGTGTGGTGGCACACCAGATTGTTCAAATATTATTTAAATAATAGTCTGCTCAACCGTTTGGTAGAGCACATTTTGAGTCAATATTTCTTATTGAAAAATGTGATGAACTTAACTCATCCTTATTGAGCCATACTACTCGGTTAAGGTATGCTATGCTAAAAAAAAATCCACTAGAGGACACTCAGCTTTTTAACAGTAAGCCTTTTCAGTCAGTCTGCTACCAGGAAATTGGAAAGAGATAATCACTCCTGACGTGGACTATTTTTGGTTGAATTGTCAAAGGTAAGCTTAGTTTTTTTGACACATATAATCTAACATGTTACTAAACAGAATTATGTCACTTGATGCAACAAAAAACCGTCTTATAAGGGTAAAAAAAAAAAAAAAAATGAACTGCTCTATGAAACGGTTGAGTTGTCACTTCATGGTAGAATTTTCCAACTCAACGGTTTGGTAGGTAGAGCATGTTTAAAATTGACTATTTTCTATGGAATAAAAACACTTATGATCATGCATTGTTGTTATAGACCACAAAAACAGAACTAGATGAGTTGAAGCGGTGATAACGGAACATTCTTTCCACCCATTGTTACTCATCCAAAGTGGGGGCGTGTCCCTCGTAATCATTGGTTACAATCCTCCAAACATCCTGTGACAGTACCTAGATTTGTCCCTGTTACAGACACTCGCCATTAGAACGGAAGGAACTCCTGTCCATCTGTCATTAGGGCCAATCTTCTTACCCATGGCACTTTTAATATTCAGTTAATGTCTGAGGACATCATTGATTGTCTTGTGAATGGAGCACATCTTCTCTTTTTCAAGTGCACTTCCCATGTGAGCAAACGAGCCCAAATGTCTATGACTTGAAATAATTAGCAATTTAGGACCTAAATGGTAAATGATTTCAAGTAAATACATTTGAGGTAGTGAGACCACATAACATAACATGAACATACAGAGCAAAACCCTGCCTAGACTTCCTGCGAGATGCAAGAACTTGACCACATGGTACTCAAGTGATCATTTACTGGAAGAGCACCCATATGGCGAGGTCTTGTGTTGAAAGAAAAGCAAGCCACAGTTTCCCCCTCTAATTTGACATGTTCTCACGGGTAACATGCACACAGAGTGATGACTCAGCATTGTGAGGGTTTAGGCTTTGTCACCACAGCCATTTGACATTTGAAGACCACCCTGCAGCATTTGCTGCTGGTTGGGAGGCGAAGATGCGTGTGCAGATTCAAAACCATCTGACACTAAAAGATCTGCTTAAGCCTACTTTCTATTGGTGTTTGATGGCTGCCAGTCTTTTTTGCAGACACAGTGTTGTCATCATTTCGGGGTTTTCAGATTCTGGATCAATTTACTTCTATCTATGGCAGGGGTTTTCAAAGTGGGAGGCAGGCCTCCCTGGATGGGGGGGGGGGAAAGTTTCAGGGGAGGCTCAGTGAATGGAAGTGAAAAAATATGACATGATTAGTTATTATATAAGTTAATAAAAGGAATAGCCTTAATGTGTTTAATTTGGCAGTTTTGGGGCATTTGACAGTTTTTCCCACTTTCCCAGAGTCAGAAACAAATAAATGCCAAAGCTTGTCTGAGGGGAGGCCCATAGTCTCAGACTTTGAAAACCCCTGATCTATGGCACACACACACAAACACATAAAAGGCACACAAAAAAGCTCCTTCAGCAACTAAACTAGGCCGGTTTCAAGTAAGCTTTCAAAAAACAAACAAACAAACAACAAAACATTAGTGCCTGATGGGTCATCGTTTGCACTTTGTGAATATCACCCTGTTGTTTCTGATATTAGTGGGTGCAAATTTTTGGGTGAGTAAGTGCAGTTGAAATGTTAGTATAGCCTAGTGTAGGTGAATCATACAGTAGGTGAGTGTAGATCTGATCCATTTTGAGACCGTGTAGGTGGTGGCAGGCAGCGCTTCTTGGGTGCTAGAACTTTAGTGTTGACTTGAGCCTCCTGAAGGTGCCATGGGCCTCATGGAGGTGCCACGGGCCTAACACCCTCACATGCCTGTGTTGGGATGTGCAGAAATTAGATCCCCAATAACCTACCTGATCTCACTACTCTCTTAGAACAGATGTGTAGAAATGGAATGCACCATTATGTGCTCACCACTCCTTTGTCACATCCAAGCCAGGTTTCTACATAAGCACTCGATCACCCTAAATAACACGAGAATTAACATAAAATCTTCTCTATAGTTTGATATAGCCTAATCCAAAATGTAAAATTGTTGAATTGCTTCCTATTATGTTTTTGGACTTAGAGTTACAGACTTTTCCTGCATTTCTAATACAACTAGAAACCCGTCAAAGGGTTAAATGCAATGAACTTGGCACTTGCGATGGTCTGGTTGGTTCTTAAAATAGAGCAGAGGGTGGAGTTACCATATTGTATTTTTGCTTCTCTTATAAAAGCTCCTTCCCCGTGGTGTTGGCTAAACACTTCTTGGTGTTGTGTACACAGCAGTCACACCATGCAGCAGTTTCGTTGTTCTTTTGTAATTGTCCTTTTTTCAGTGTATGACATTCATGACTGTTATTTTTTGTGTTAGCACCTTGATCCATGAGGAATACAATTTTGTTCAGCCATATAGGCTACTATATAACAATAAAAACAAAGTTTTATAATTTTTCTTGATCTATCTATATATCTAGTGACTGGATAGATTAAAAAAATCTAAATTCTAGTCTTTTGTCCACTAAACCCCATGGGTGGAGTTTGATTTTTATACTGGGGGGGATGGGGGGGGGGGGGTTGCACCCAGACAGGGCAGGCCGGGGTGTAGCTCCGGTCGCCGGTGATAGATTTTGGCCGTCTGAAGCCATATTGAGATTAGACTGATGTCATTCAGTCTTAACCATCAATATTTGCTCCTTTTCTCACTGCCCCAGGGAATGAGAAGCAAATGTTTAGAGGAGTATTAATGAGAGTTGTCTCGTCTTACGTCATTCGTAAGACGAGACAACTCTCGTGATGGCGTGATTGAAGATTACTGGTCGAGAACACTCTGCAGCAGGTGAGCCGAGGATGAGGCCACTCCCATTTCCCTTAGCTTAAATACGAAAAAGAATTTGAGGGAGTCGGGTCAATAGGATTTGGGACATAGGAGTGATCAGCTGTGTTAGGAGTAGGACGGGGTGGACATAGGAGTGGTCACCTGTGTTAGGGCAGGGTTGACATAGGAGTGGTCAGCTGTGTTAGGACGTGGTGGACATAGGAGTGGTCAGCTGTGTTAGGACGTGGTGGACATAGGAGTGGTCAGCCGTGTTAGGACGTGGTGGACATAGGAGTGATCAGCTGTGTTAAGAGTAGGACGTGGTGGACATAGGAGTGATCAGCTGTGTTAGGAGTAGGACGTGGTGGACATAGGAGTGATCAGCTGTGTTAGGAGTAGGACGTGGTGGACATAGGAGTGATCAGCTGTGTTAGGAGTAGGACGTGGTGGACATAGGAGTGGTCAGCTGTGTTAGGGCAGGGTGGAAAAGAAAACAAGAAAGCATCTCCTGCCTCCCAGACTTGACATGGATTTTATGTTTTCCTGTGAGACGCAGATTCTGCAGCAACTGGCTGTTCTGGGTAACTTCTACCATCATGATCTGCCACATAAAATTATTGCATATAGACAAAACCAGGACCAATATCTGACATTATGATATAAGCGCTATATCAATTATAATGGTATCTTTAAATCTAAGATTGTTCAGAGATTGTTGCTCGAGTTTGCAAATGTTTTTTTTCCTGTGATTGATCTGAAAGAAGTAGAAGAACAGGTTTCACAAGGAAACATATGCCCATAAAAGCATGCCACCTAAGAGGCATGACTAGCAACTAGCCAAACTTGTAACACTATGATACTCAGCGATTACTTAACCTGTCCAAGTGATAACAATACAGAAGAAAGTTAGAGATAAAGTTAGAGATATTGCCAGTCTCAAAATGAGGATGAGGTGTGCAGCAGCCAGCAGCGGAATTGGAACCAGAGGAAATGCAACTGGATTGCACCATACTGCACTTATTATAAGTGAGTTGTTGGGGGAAAAAATATATCACAGTGTATTTGAGCCATTTCTAACTCCTCTCCTGTTGTTGTTGTTGCTGTTTCTGTGTCCCCGACTCAGTGGTGTGCCATGGGTTAGCGATGGTGGAGGAGATCATGTCACGGTACTTCCTGGTCCAGAGAGCTCTGCCCTGGTACCAGGCCCGGGCGTTTTGTCAGAGGCATTATGTGGATCTGGCTGTCCTGAGCACAGAGGAGCAGTACTTCAGTCTCCTGAACGCCACCGCGGGTCAAAAGGTCAGCTTTTGGCTCGGCCTGCAGCGGCACAGTGCCCACAGCGGCTGGAAGTGGGTGGATGAGGAAGAGCTGAGGTATGACCACTGGTATCGGGTCAATTATGGAGTCCGCTGTGCAGGTTTGGAGGCCATGCTGGAAAACGACGAGAAGCTGCTGGGTCGCTTCTGTGGCGAGACCAATTACTTTCTCTGTCAGGGTGAGTAATTATGACTTCTTCACTGGTAGAGTGTGGCTGTTCATGTGATTCAGCACAGCAAATATGCCTTTTCCTTCCTGTCTGTTACATGGATGGAGTGTTTGACTGTTAAGTGTTTAATTAAGTGTGCAAATGATTAATATATAACATAAGAATATTAATATTGAATTCATTTAAACTAATTTTGTAGGACCTCACTGGGCCACTGTAGCCTGCATAGAATGTAGGCGGCAGACAATGATTCAGAAAGCTGCTTGTTGGAGTAGAAACTAGCAATAAAGCCA
Source organism: Poromitra crassiceps (assembly GCF_964638095.1). NCBI lineage: Eukaryota > Metazoa > Chordata > Actinopteri > Beryciformes > Melamphaidae > Poromitra > Poromitra crassiceps. Next base: position 19,377,600 of record NC_139631.1, on the reverse strand, counting down.
AGAGAGTTCCCTGTGTCACAGTATTCTGCATTAGGAAATAAATCCACCTTCTTAGACAATTCATTTTTTACTTCTACCTACACTCTCAAAGCAATCATCTTCATGAGCCTGATTGTTTTTTACTGCATACAGCTCCATGAGAGACATTTTCTTTGTAGCTTCAAAGACTGACTTTCCTTTCGCCTCACAGGTCCAGTTCCCCCACAGGAAGTGAAGGTGGACTCAGTGGGGACCGATCACATCATACTTAAATGGGATGTGTCGGCCTTCATGCAGATGATCCCACACAGTTACAACGTGACAAGATGTAGCAGCACCGCGTGTGAATGGTTCCTCCACCATTACACCGATGGCTCCACGTCCAGCACTGTGAACATCTCCAGCCTAACCCCAGGCACTGAGTACTTCCTTAGTATTGCTGCAGTTGTCCTCCGGCCTGACAGTGTGACTGGGGAGAATGTCTCCTTTTCAAGTCAACTTACAACTCTCCAAGTCAGAGCAGGTAGGTACTGCAGGCTGTGGGCCTCAGTGTGCCTCGTGTTGCTGCCAATGTCTTAATGATCTCTTTCTGTCGTGTGGATGTTGCGCTCCCTTAAGGTGAACTGCTGGGACAGAGAGGATGGACTGTGTGTTTATTTTAATTCTGACTTGCATTTACAATCACTGCAGGAAATTTGGCAGATTTGAGAGGGAGCTCTATTTAGAGAACCCCATATAGGAAGAAAAATAACAATATGAGCAATGTAATGCGTACACCTTTGATTATGCCTACTAGATTAGTCAACTGTTTTTCCCTCACTTCTTCATCACTATGTGATTTCTGCTCGTAGAATATTATGATTGGAACACTTCCACAGAGAATCTCAAAGTAGGATATCTGATCTAATTCGTATACACCTTGGTGATCTTCCTTATTCTATAGACAAAAAAAACAGAACTACACATCACTCAGTCATGTGTCTCTGTTGCTGTGTAATGCATATTGTCTTCCCTCTCCTGTAGCGTTCTCTGGTGACGTGAGTAGGCCTATCACGCTGGAGCTGCTGAAGCTGCTGAAGCTGTTATCTCTGGCTCCTCCGTCGTGGGTTATCTATCGTATCCTAAAGAGAGGCAAGTCTCCTTTTCTGGGTGGGAAAACTGTCATTTTCAAAGATGGAGAGAGTGGGAGGCTGGGATATTTTTCATCTCGAGCAGCGTGATGCAAGTGATGCAACAATAAAATACCCTTGGTAACACAGTGCCATACACTTCCTTTCTGTTTTCTAGATGTTAAGGTGCCAGATGCTGAGCTCTCCACTAAGCTGATACTTGAGAAGACCCTAGAATCAGTTGGAGAGGAAAGTGGCAAATAGAAGTGATTCTTCTGCAGAAAATATGTTGTGATTTCTCTTTGACTGTTTTTGACTCTCGACTAAAACGATTTATGAGGAAAAACTCATTTGAACTCTTGGATTTAGGGGAAACGTTAAAGGAACACTCCACCCATTTTCAACCAGCTTTGTATCATTAGAACATCAGTAGTATATCAGAAAACTGTAAACGGTTTTGAAGTCTGTCATTTAATTTGACAGTTATTGAGTGTTAAAGTGTGGACCAGTGACATCACTGGTCCACACTAACTCAAATTAATAACTCATTAACACAAATCAACTCTCAATAACTGTCAAACTATTCATCATTTGGGCAGTGGTGGCCCAATGGTTAGAGAAGCGAGCTTGTGACCGGAAGGTCGTCGGTTCAATCCCCGGGACCGGCAGGATAAATCTGGGTGGGGAAAGTGAAAAGGCAGCGCTTGCCCCTCCCTCATTACCACCACTGAGGTGCCCTTGAGCAAGGCCCTTAACCCCAACTGCTCCAGTGGAGCTGATCAGTGGCCAGCAGATCAGACTGTGGTTGTACTGGTCAGCTTCCAGGTATGAATGGGTGTGTGAATGTGAACAGGGCACTCCTGAAAAAGAGAGCATTGCTCTCAGTGAGACTCCCCCTGTATAAATAAAGGTAAAAAAAAAAAAAAAAAATCATTCATCTAGTTTGACAGTTGATTTGAGTTAATGAGTTATTCATTTGAGTTAGTGTGGACCAGTGATGTCACTGTTCCACACTTTAACACTCAATAACTGTCAAATTAAATGGCAGACTTCAAAACAGTTTACAGTTTTCTGATATACTTCTGATGTTCTAATGATACAAAGCTGGTTGAAAATGGGCAGAGTGTTCCTTTAAGATGAACTATATCACTATTTAAAAGTACATTATATTAATGTTTTTCTATTCTTTATTTTTACAATGTTCTATTGTTGTTGTTGTTGTTGTTGTTGTCGTCGTTGTCATCATCATTATTATTATTATTATTTTGTTGTTTCATCCAGTATTCTCTCCTTCATTCTACACTTTACCATAGAGTCTATTGCTCGATAATAATCAGGCGCGGACTGCATAATCGGGCATGTCGGGCAAATGCCTGGTGGCCTGGCCTGGCCTGGCCTGCAAATTTTCAGGCCAGGAGTCAGGCCACTCACTGAACAGCAGGCCAGGCGCCGCCTACTGGTTTACTAGTGGTTTTATTACTTTATTCAGGGTTAAAGTGGGTGCATCTCGTAAAATTGGACTCGGCCCAAATTGGGTTTCAAATGGCCCAAATTGGGCTTCAAACGGCCCAAATCTGGCATCAAACGACCCAAATTGGGCTTCAAACGGCCCAAATCTGGCTTCAAACGGCCCAAATTGGGCTTCAAACGGCCCAAATTGGGCTTCAAACGGCCCAAATTTTTACGCGTCGGCCCGTATCGGCCTGGCCTGCTTGGTATCTAATGCCCGGCCTGAATTATGATCCCAGTCCGCCCCTGATAATAATGATAATATATATTGATATTTTCTTATTTGTAGCTTGAAAGAGAGAAAATATTGATCAATGTGAAGGCATTTCTCGAAAGTCATCTTGTACCGACAGGTGTGGGCCAGATTATCCATCCTCTTAACTGGATGCGCAGTTTGTGATGTTTCTAACAACCATAATTTTGAATAGCCTATGCATTGCAATATATTCAGGGATGGACTGGCCATCGGGACTACCAGGAGACTTCCCGGTGGGCCGTTCTATCTAGGCCTACTCTAATCTGGGGCGACACACATAATGGACTAATTTCACAGCAACTGTTTTGAGGTGGTAAGCAGGAAGTAAAGCAGGTGTAATCAATACCATTAATGATGGTTCCATTCCATTTAGATGTTCCAGTGCCAGGGCCCTCAAGAATATCCCCGTTGTGGTAACCAAGATCCTGGTGAAATATGGTCTAGAAATGTGAAGATTCAATCAACGTCTGAGTAGGTGAAAAAACTGTTTTAAACGTCTTTGTAAAAATGCTCACTGGAATTGTCTCCTGTTTGATCACACCACACTGTGCAGAGGTAAAGAAGGTCCAGAGGAGAAGACGTGATCGTGTAGTAGGCGTATGAGTGAATCACTAGGGAAGAGAGGGTAGGTCAAAGTTATAGGTGTTAACTTCAAACTTAATTCTTCATTCTATATTAGAAATGTACTGTAAGCAACTTTTTGCATTCTTACCCAAATACTGAGGGTGATATGAATAAATAAAAATGACGGTGGACATGATGCCCTTGTTTTCTTTTGTTTTCTTTCCCCCACACAAAAAATTAACTTAAAATGTAAATGTATTATTTTATAACACAGAATTAATTAAACTAAAGTTTGGGAATAAGAAGACCACGCCTCAAGCACACATTCAATAGAGAACCAAAGTTACACCCACTTCCGGGTTAGGCATGCTTTCATCCGCCATTTAATTTCCCATAGAGGCTCCCAAAGTGCTTTTTTTTGCCTGTGGGAATTAAGTTTCCCATCCGAAGTTTCATCACCTGAGCTATACTATACTGTATATACTATACTATACTATACTATATACTAGGGGTATAGGATTTTAAATATGAGTCAAGGTAAAACGGATGACACAACAATGCAATATCATTCATGTATGGGTAAAAGTGAAAGTAATCTCTACTCATAGACCGTTACAAAATCCAACTGGACAAGACACCATGATAGCTTGATAGCAAAAGTAGTTTCACTATCGAGTTGATATGGGAAACTGCCAC
>NC_139631.1:19365987-19370987 GCF_964638095.1 Poromitra crassiceps | reverse complement strand
CTTCATCCTGATAGCATGTGGAATTTGTATGAGTGTTTCTACAATAAACCTTGAACTCAAAATTAGAGCTCGAAGATCTTTTTGAAGCTGCGCATCAAAGGGACAACTACAAAAGCAAAACACCACAACACTACCTCACCACTTCCTGCAGCAGATGTTCAAATTACCACTGAGGCTTGTCTCAGCTTCTGTAAAAACAATTCTCACGCATTCTGCATTGTTACTCAATATTTATTAATTGCACTCAAAATCCCACACTCAAAATCAATCTTTCTTTCTTTCTTTCTTTCTTTCTTTCTTTCTTTCTTTCTTTCTTTCTTTCTTTCTTTCAACATATTCCAAAATGAGTTTTGGTTTCTGTTCATTCATGTCATTGTTTGTCGTTTTAGAGAACATAATTGTTTCATGGTATGAAATGGCCTTTCTGTAATCTCCAAAGCAGCCGTGCTGTGTGCTGGACAGCCACCCGTTATGTCGCTGCAGTATTTTCTCACAGTAATTCACTAGGTGGAGCTCTCTGCTAGTTAAGTGATGCAGTAACTTTTCAGAATGGCACCATACCCAGCTTATGGCGAAGTTAATAGTTTAGTTAAATAAAACTAAGACTAAAACAGGGATGAAACAATAGTAAACTGCACACCCACACAAAAGTCTGAAACTAAAACTGAAATAAAATACAAATTAACCTGAATTTCGTTGCTGTCCAAGAGCAAACCTCTCATCTCCAAAAAAGCTATTTTCACAAGGAAGAAAAGACATTTCCATTTTAACAATAGTAATAATAAGATTTATAGGAACATATTTTCTATGTCAAAATACCTGAAATTTTCACAGGTTATATTTTTGGGTACCCACTAAGTCTATTAATGAAAAAAGAAAGAAACAACGTCAAAATTTGGGCATAAGAAGTTTGCCCTGGACATCGACGATTTGTCAGTGGAGACGGAATCCTTTATTGAATTGGTCCTGATTAACTATTACAGAACAATGCATACTATTCCTCCCGAAAACACAATAATCTTTCAGTATGTACACTAAACCAATAGGCTACCACCAAGACACTGACACAGATATTGGTATGACCTTTGAAATACTGAAACTGGAGCAAAACAGAAACCTCTACCTGAAAAAACTCATTCACAAATGGAACTCAAATAAAAATCATATTAAACCACATGGCGTCCGGGTAGTGTAGCGGTAGATCCCCTGCCTATAGTAGGGTCATCTGTGGCACTTCCGTGACCGTGGAGAGCGAAGGTCCGTTTCTCAATGGATTTGTCATCTAGGAGGATTAATAAACAAATTTAGCCGGGGTGTATTTTTAAAAAAGGCGGGGAAAATATTTGAGAGACCAAAATCCAAAATGGCTGCTGTGGAAATTAACTTTTTAATGCTTTGACCTACAATGATGCACAATACATGGTTTCAGAGCTTATTCTGGTCAAGGAATACCTATTTGGTGTTTATATAATGATTTGACCTATTTTTGACCTTCAAATCCAAGATGGCTGCCAATTTTGAGGCAGTTTTTTCAAAATCGTCATAGAGCCTTCATATTAGGCTTGAATGACAGGTCTTCTCATGATGAGTTGAATAATATACAGTATAAGTACACAGAAGTAATCTCTGAGGTCAATAAAGTCAATGTTTGTGTGTAAACAACAGTTGCTGATTTGCGGTTTCCCATTAAATAGGGTAGGCTACTGAGAATATGGTGTCCAGTTCATCCCATCACATTTTCATAATGAACCAAAAACAATTTTGCACTATAGCCTAACATAAAATAGTATTCTGTATGCAAAGCTAGCAAGGTTAGTTGCTTGAGCTGAATTTAAAGGTCAACTCAAAACAAACAATGAAATTAACTTTGAAATTAAAACTGAATCCTAGGCTATTCAATTTCATCAGCACACAGTAAAGGAAACTTGTCTTTGAACTCAGCTGACTGTCTTGTCCTAATCCCTGTTGTGCAATGTCCCTTTTCAGTGAAGTTTTAGTTTTTGTTAAGAGTATGGACTTTTAATCTTGACCTTGTTGGTAGGCAACAGCCCTTTTTCAGTCAAGCATTTTCAGATTAGCCCAGTCAGTCTGTGAAGCAGTCAGTGTCAGCACTTGCGCGAGCTTGCTTTTTCTCTAACTAATGTTAACATTACACACTTTAAGACACTTTGTTTGAGGATATAAAAGGAGGTACGGTGGTGTAGTGGTAAGCACTATCGCCTCACAGCTCGAAGGTCGTGGGTTCGATTCCCACCTGGGACGATGTGAACGCTGAAGGAATGCGTGCCCGTCCGCATGTCCTCGAGTGCCCACCGCCCGGGTGGGGTCGTCAAAAGGGCCTTTCTGTGTGGAGTTTGCATGTTCTCCCCGTGCCTCCCGGGGGTTTCCTTCATATAGGAACCCCCTTCACCAAAAACATGCAATATCCTGGTTGCTAATGTGGTTCCTCCTCTGGTCGTTAAGGGCGCCTGTTCAGAGGGAGGGGAACTGGTTGGAATAGTGTGAACCTCCCACGTGCTATGTCCTACCGGTGAAGCTTCCCCTGTCAGGTGAAAAGAAGCGGCTGGCTAACTGCCCATGTCTCGGAGGAAGCATGGAGCCAGTCTGACCAGTCTTGGGCTTTTAATTGTAAGCTGTCCCATTTGCCTTGATTTATTGTATCGGTGGGCTTGCAAGGCTTGTCACATTTTAGGACACATTCATAGGACATTGTGTGCTTTGTCTTTCATTGGGAGGGAAAGCAACTCGCTATTATATTACTGTTATATTATATTGCTGTTATACGCTGTTTATTTTCAAAAGCAAATGCATATGTCAGTTGACAGAATTGTGGAGACAGATAACATTAACTTTAGCTAAAAATAATAACGTTACCTAACGTTAGCTAACACCAAATATCAATGATGACTTCTGCAAATAAAACTTGTTTTTGCTTTTGTTTTATATGTTCTTGATGGTAGAACTATCTTTAGACTAGTGAATAACGTTGATAACCTCAAACAAAGTTTTCTTTTTCTTTTTCTTTTTTATATATTCCCCCCCCCCCGATTTTTTATCCCATTTTTATCCCCCATTAGTGCTAACGTAATTTCTTTATCCTGGTTGCTACTCCACCCTCTGCCGATCTGGGGAGAGCCGAAACTGGCTCCATGCTTCCTCCGAGACATGGGCAGTTAGCCAGCCGCTTCTTTTCACCTGACAGGGGAAGCTTCACCGGTAGGACATAGCACGTGGGAGGTTCACACTATTCCAACCAGTTCCCCTCCCTCTGAACAGGCGCCCTTAACGACCAGAGGAGGAACCACATTAGCAACCAGGATATTGCATGTTTTTGGTGAAGGGGGTTCCTATATGAAGGAAACCCCCGGGAGGCACGGGGAGAACATGCAAACTCCACACAGAAAGGCCCTTTTGACGACCCCACCCGGGCGGTGGGCACTCGAGGACATGCGGACGGGCACGCATTCCTTCAGCGTTCACATCGTCCCAGGTGGGAATCGAACCCACGACCTTCGAGCTGTGAGGCGATAGTGCTTACCACTACACCACCGTACCTCCTTTTATATCCTCAAACAAAGTGTCTTAAAGTGTGTAATGTTAACATTAGTTAGAGAAAAAGCGAGCTCGCGCAAGTGCTGACACTGACTGATTCACAGACTGACTGGGCTAATCTGAAAATGCTTGACTGAAAAAGGGCCGTTGCCTACCAACAAGGTCAAGATTAAAAGTCCATACTCTTAACAAAAACTAAAACTTCATTGAAAAGGGACATTGCACAACAGGGATTAGGACAAGACAGTCAGCTGAGTTCAAAGACAAGTTTCCTTTACTGTGTGCTGATGAAATTTAATAGCCTAGGATTCAGTTTTAATTTCAAAGTTAATTTCATTGTTTGTTTTGAGTTGACCTTTAAATTCAGCTCAAGCAACTAACCTTGCTAGCTTTGCATACAGAATACTATTTTATGTTAGGCTATAGTGCAAAATTGTTTTTGGTTCATTATGAAAATGTGATGGGATGAACTGGACACCATATTCTCAGTAGCCTACCCTATTTAATGGGAAACCGCAAATCAGCAACTGTTGTTTACACGCAAACATTGACTTTAATGACCTCAGAGATTACTTCTGTGTACTTATACTGTATATTATTCAACTCATCATGAGAAGACCTGTCATTCAAGCCTAATATGAAGGCTCTATGACGATTTTGAAAAAACTGCCTTTTAGAGCTCAAAATTGGCAGCCATCTTGTATTTGAAGGTAAAAAATAAGTCAAATCATTATATAAACACCAAATAGGTATTCCTTGACCAGAATAAGCTCTGAAACCATGTATTGTGCATCATTGTAGGTCAAACCATTAAAAAGTTCATTTCCACGGCAGACATTTTGGATTTTGGTCTCTCAAATATTTTGCCCGCCTTTTTTAAAAATACACCCCGGCTAAATTTGTTTATTAACCCTCCTAGATGACAAATCCATTGAGAAACGGACCTTCGCTCTCCACGGTCACGGAAGTGCCACAGATGACCCTACTACTACACGAGGGTCGCAGGTTCACATCCGCCTGTTACCACCGGCTTGGCTCGGGAATCCATACAAGCACGATTAGCTGTGTCTGCGGGTGGGAAGCCGGATTGAGGGTATGTGTCCTGGTCGCTGCAATAGCGCCTCCTCTGGTCGGTCGGGGCACCTGTTCGGGGACGGAAGGGAACTGGTGGGAATAGCGTGATCCTCCCATGTGCTACATCCTGCCGGTGAAGCTCCCTGCTGTCAGGTGAAAAGAAGCGGCTGGCAACTGCGCATGTGTCGGAGGAAGCATGGTGCTAGGCTACGGCTCTTCCCAGATCGGCAGAGGGGGTGGAGCAGCAACCGGGGCAGCAGGGGGGAAAATGTGGTGGGAAATCCAAAAAAACCCCACATACATAGTACATACATGCATACTGTACATACATGCAAACTTACCTCCTTAATAAATGTAAAGAAATAAAGCAATAA
>NC_139631.1:19360987-19363487 GCF_964638095.1 Poromitra crassiceps | reverse complement strand
TTTGTGCACAATCTATTTTCAGCTGTGCCCTGAACCTGCTGCCTTCAACCATCTAATTATGTTCATGTGGTCTTGTGGTTGTGTGTGTGCGTGTGTGCGTGCATTCGTGTGTGTGTGTGTGTGTGTGTGTGTGTGTGTGTGTGTGTGTGTGTGTGTGTGTGTGTGAGTAACTGTAATTATGGCCTTATATGTGACCATAGATGTCCGGAAGCAATAGCAGTATGGAAGGGGAAACAATTCAACACAAGCAGTGTGTGTGTGTGTGTGTGTGTGTGTGTGTGTGTGTGTGTGTGTGTGTGTGTGTGTGTGTGTGTGTGTGTGTGTGCAGAGGGTCACCTGGACATTCCCAGATTAGCTCAGTCTAGACACTCCCCCACCTTTTCTCCCATTCCAAGCACAATGCTACGTATTCCCATTCATGCAGCCTTGGACGTCACACCGCTATTCAAAACACTGCAGTGCCATAGCAACACAAATGTTGGTGTGTGTGTGTGTGTGTCTGTGTGTGTGTGTGTGTGTGTGTGTGTGTGTGTGTGTGTGTGTGTGTGTGTGTGTGTGTGTGTGTGTGTGTGTGTGTGTGTGTGTGTGTGTGTGTGTGTGTGTGTGTGTGTTATAGACAGGTACATTTCATATCACTCCTATGCTGATGGCAGTTATACATCTATGTTTCTACATATCTGCCAACTACCTTAACCCAGTGAATGACCTCATCCAATGCACTACTGATATCAAATACTGGATTGTCTTTATAGAGTTTAATGATGACAAAAGTTAGATTATTTTAGTCGGTCCCAAGGCTTGAGCCACCAGATCTTTGTCATCTCCTCTGTTGGTAAAACCATGTGACCATGCAAAAGAAAAAGGGAAAAAAGTGATTTTTGGATGGTCCCCTTAACTTCCAGAGGCACACATACATTCTCCAAGATTTCCTTTTATCATTAGGAATATATCTAAAGTCAGATGGTTCAGCTGTCACAGTCATATTCTGAAAACTGCTCCATGCTTTTGTTTCCAATAGACTTGATTACTGTAATGCACTTTTTGCTGGCCTAGGTTTGAACACATCACTTTTATTTTAACATCTCTTCACTGGCTCATAAACTTAGAATAAAGTCTAAATATTCTTATGGTGCCTTCTGTCATTATGGTCCTACTCTCTGGAATTCTCTACGACATTTGGCTACTGTAATACTGTAATACCTGGTTATCTTATGTTTTATCTTATTTTATTAGGTGTTTTTTTTACATACATTCCCAATAAATCTTATATAGTATGTTCCTATGTTTTTGTCATGTATGATCTTTGCATATTCTTTTGCCTTTTTTTTTTGCTTACGCCTGTCATATGAAATGTGCTATATAAATAAACTTGACTTGACTTGATAGCCAGTTTGGTCAGCTGCATTTATCATTTTGTGTGTTAACCTGTCATGAAGTGGAAGGGAGTTTCCCAGATAGTGAATCATTAACCATATGCTGTATAGAAGAGGAAATTCTTCTGGAAGCAATTACAGTAAGCTATCATATTTGACCAGAAGGCCATCTAGACCAGGGGATTTAACACTTATCAAAACACCAATAGCTCACAGCTCACTACTACACACTACTAGCCTATACTGTTGTCACCACGGTAAGTAGTATAGTGTGCAGTAGCTAATTAAGCAGTAGCTACCGCATATTGTGGAAATGATTAAGCCCACTAAGAACAATTAAGTCCAACAAACAATATGCAGAACCTAAATCAACCACAGGCATTTCAGACAGTTCAGCATGGACCCAATGAAGATATTACGCTCTGTTAGCGACATCAGCACATGTACTGTAGGCTACTGTAGATGCTTCTGTCAACAATTGGTCAAAAAGTCCAGGGCCTGATAGCACACCAAAGTGCACAATGAAAACCTACGAAAGTTACCCCAAAAATAGTAAACTCTAATGAATGACAAAGAGAGTAATCTCTCACTAGGATTGAAATGGACATGGCACATCTGTAAATATTCCCCAGCCTGGCGGAGCGGAGAGATGAAGCCACCTCCAGAGAATTCAAGCGGATGCTGGAGGAGGAAGGGTCCAACCCCCTACTCGGAGCCCTCAAAACTCCACAGCACCAATATGGCCTGAGAACTACTAGATTGTTCACAGGGCCAATAAGTCACACAAAAAGACACCAGCAGTCCTTCTTACCAAGAGCTTCCAGGCTGTGCTCACATTGTCCATCCTTTTAGTTATCTCCTCCCTGTACTGTAGGCATTTTATTGTTATACTGTATATATTCTTGTCTGTTTTCTAACTTGTAAAAAAACATCTCATTTCATCTTGTGATGCAACTATGTTTTTTCTTTAATAAACTTGAAACTTGAAATATCTACAATTTCCTAAATTGTCTAAATATTTAGTGTCAATATCAAGCTTAAATGGTTTCCAGGAAGAATTTTACATTGCTAGCTTTCCCTCACTGTACATGTCTTCTTGTGCTATTGGCTTTTAAAAAGTAGATTTA
>NC_139631.1:19253487-19350987 GCF_964638095.1 Poromitra crassiceps | reverse complement strand
CATTGACGTCATTACCGCCGTCATATTGGCAAGTTGAGGGGCTGATTGGCTGTTGAGGATGGGGTGATGAGTCACACATCACAGCAGACGTCACACTAGGATTACGCTTGACTTAGGCTGGGAGCTGAAGCCTATTGTGATGTGAGGTAGCGTGTCTGGTCTTCATCTTGAAACATTACTGATCATTATCTTTTTATTCATTATTAACTCAGCCATGTTTGTACAGTCATATGGCACTTTGGATAGACCCATTTCACAGCAATCATCGTTTTGAGGTGGTGGCAGGAAGTAAAGCAGGTTTAACCAATAACATTAATGAGGGCCCTGGCACTGGAAGACCTAAATGGAATGGAACCATCATTAATGGTACTGGTTACACACCTGCGTTACCACCTCGAAACGATTGCTGTGAAATGAGTCTATTTGTACACTTTGCCACCTCACAGTCTATACCCCTATGTTTTATAGTTCTAAATGCTAAGGCTGTGTGCTTAGAGAGTATAGCCATCTATACATCTACCTCATACACACTCATTATAGTTTCCTCTACACTGGCAACCATAATTTTGTATAATAATATTGAATTATGTGAATGATATAGTTATTGTCCATTGTAGGAGTTGCTGTATGCCCAGTTGTCATTGTACTCTCATTGTGTGTGTGTGTGTGTGTGTGTGTGTGTGTGTGCGTGTGTGTGTGTGTGTGTGTGTGTGTAGGTGCGTGTGTGTGCATGTGTGCATGTGCATATTTGTGTTTTAAGTACTCCTTAAGCAGAGCAAGAATGTCACTGAGTGGGTCTCATGTTAATGTATGATTCTAGCTAATGATTGGCATGGGGAACATCAAGGGGCTTGAGCCCGTGTTGGAACATGGCCCATTGACTCTGCTTGCAACCTTAATGAGGTTCCAGAGTGTAAAGTGGTGTTAGTGATTAACTCGCAGTAGGTCAGCCAACTGCTATCTTACAAACAGCATCATTAAGAACACATTTCTTTGCATGTCGCATGTATCGTCATGTGAAAACCTTGTAACTCCAAATTTGGTGTTTTTTCATGTTTTAACTTCAAGGCTTATATGCTGCGTTCATGCGCTCCTCGGAAGCTCCTACTTACTCGTTGTAGAGTCGTAACTATGACAGAACACATTTCAAGTGCTCTTGATCGGAAAGAGCAACAAACATGGACGCTTTTCTCGTGGCCGGTGTTTTCTTACTAAAAGCAAGTAGTGGGTCATTATGGTAGCTACATAGGCCATAATGTGCAACTAAAAATAAATTATAGCTACTATGAACAGAATAGCAAAATATATAAATATATAACTATTTACAGTCAATTGGTGGCATGGACTCCATATTTTCCGCCATTGTTGTAGTCCCGCGAATCCTCACGCAACGTTACGTCGGAAACTCACATGAACGCACAATTATACATGCTCCTCTGTGGGTTGGGAAAAGTCTAACACAAGCAAGACAGCTTTTCTTAAATCCTGACAAGGTGACATTTTGGAGATAGTTTTCACCCCACAATGATGATTTGCTTCTCTCTTACATCCACCATGTCATTCTCATGAGCATGTCAGTAGAGGCTGGATCACATGAGCATGTCAGTAGAGGCTGGATCACATGAGCATGTCAGTAGAGGCTGGATCACATGAGCATGTCAGTAGAGGCTGGATCATAGCACAGAAGCATGTCAGTAGAGGCTGGATCATAGCACAGAAGCACGTCAGTAGAGGCTGGATCATAGCACAGAAGCACGTCAGTAGAGGCTGGATCACATGAGCATGTCAGTAGAGGCTGGATCATAGCACAGAAGCATGTCAGTAGAGGCTGGATCATAGCACAGAAGCACGTCAGTAGAGGCTGGATCATAGCACAGAAGCCGAGCTCCTGGAAAACCCGCGTGTGCTTTACTTTCTCTTGCAGGAAAACAGTGTGTACTACTTTTGTGTGAAAGTGAGCAAAAGTGCCAATTCATGTCGAAAGGCCAGTAAACGTGACTCTGATATCTGATGTGCAGCCATTGTGGAGTGCTGCCTTGTTAGTGCAGGCATTTTACCACAACATTTGGGTCATCCTCTCATAGATTGCAACAAAACCAAACTCAATGGATTTTGTGTCCTCAATATGGAACAATGTGGAACAGTAGTGTCAAATAAACATTAATATCTGAAAAACTATACTTCACATTGCCTATATATTGACATTGTGTGTAAGCTAGGGCAGAAGTAGCTGAAGGGTTTAATATATAATACATGTAGCTCTGTAGTGTTAAAGGTGTGTGAACTGTCACACTTTAAATATGTGTGAATTTAGTCAAAAGTGTGACATCACACACTGTAGGCTGGCTCTATAGGATCCCATAAAGATTGGGGGGGGAGCATAAAATGTAAACTGCGATTTCTCAAAAAGTACAAAAGGTAGCTATCAAAAAGCTGAATAAGAATAATAAAGTACTAACAGTGGTGACCTGTTTAAAGTTTGAATTGGGTGGGGGCGTCCCGGGAGCTACCACAATGGCTTAGTCCTTCGTGTGGCTGACCGGGGTTCGAATCCGACCCCGGGTCGGATTACCCGTGGTCCTTTGTCGCATGTCCTCCCCTCTCTCTCTCCCCACCTTCCTGTCTGCCTACTGTCCTATCTAATAAAGGCAAAATCCCCCCCAAAAGTCTAACAAAAATAAAGTTTCAATGGGGTTTCTAGCTTAAAGTATGGAGTAGTTAAGAGTTCAAACTTCCCCTCATAGGATTCCTTGGGACTTTTCCCCCTCTCATTCAGAACAAATTGAGGACAGAAATTCCAGAGTTTGGTTTTGTTGTCATTTGTGGGAGATTGACCCACATTATTGGACTGTCTTCAAAGGCTCTTTGTTGAATGAGCATATCATATTTCCATCCATCCTGATGTCAACAATGCGTGTAAGATGGCTGCTAGCAACAGTCTGTGTACAAGTGTTAAGTGTTACAAGATATACTAATTTCTGATCGATACCCTTGGAGTCATTATAGCATTCAGAACAGGAGTGTCGCTTGTGTCAAAGTCCCCACTTATATTGACAACATGTTAAAGAGGAGCAATTCATGACTGACAACATATTGTTACTTTATGAATGTGCTATTAGACAAAATGGTCACAAAATGCACAGAGCTTGGAGGGAACATTCGACTTGAAAGCCTGCCTGGTGTAGATGTTATATGGCTTCCAAGTACATCTCTGGCATGATCTTCACACTCTTAAGATCAAGCAGGACTCATTTAGGCTGCCTGCAGCAGATGAGCAGCTTTCATATTTTCTGTGTGTAAATTCCAATATACAAGTTGTCAGATGCGTTGCTATAATAATAGCTTCATACCCACATCACAACTATCTCTCTTTATAGCTCAGTTGTTAAATAGGCCTATATTGACATTTTACACAGCCATTTCTCCAATGATCCTCCATGATAGGGCACTAGTCAGGGGAAGTGTGACAAAACTGAATGGTGCACTGCATTGTACCTGTAGGCTACAGTGCATGGGAGGTCCAAACTCACCAAATGCAAGCACACTCAGTCTAAACTAGAAATAACCGGCTCGCAGTATGCATCTGCCAAAAAGTCAAGTTGCAGTGTACAACCATGTCTGTTCAGACTCATACAAGCACAAATACCTTGAAGCCCAGGGCACAGTGGTGTGGACATTCAGTCTTATGGCACTTTAGGCAATGTTTGGGGGTACTCAACAATTTGACCACCAAAATCTAACCAGTTCATCCTTGAGTCCAAGTGGATGTTTAAGCCAAATTTGAAGAAATTCCCTGAAGGCGAACGAGCATGCAACGGATGGCCGTGAGGTCCCAGTGACCTTGAGCTTTGACCTTTCACCACCAAAATCTAATCAGTTTATCTTTGAGCCCAAGTGGATGTTTGAGCCAAATTTGAAGAAATTCCTTCAAGGTGTTCCTGAGATATCGCATGAACGAGCATGAAATGGGCAGTCGTGAGGTCACAGTGACCTTGGCTTGAACTTAGACCACCAAAATCTAATCAGTTTATCCTTGAGTCCAAGTGGATGTTTGAGCCAAATTTGATGAAATTGCGTCAAGGCATTCCTGAGATATCTGGTTAACGAGCACCGGACGTACGGACAACCCGAAAACAGAATGCCTCCGGCCACGGCTATCGCCGATGGACGCATAAAAAACTAAAGGACATTGCATGCTGGCCCGTTTTCTTTTTCTACAGTGCATGGGAGGAACATTTTTCACAGGACCTCTGATTTCATGTCAGAAAAATGTAAAGACTTTATGAAGACTTGAGAAGAATCTGAAGACAGTGTTTCAGAGGCAATAAAACCTTCAGATGTATCCTTCAGACAGCACAGCAGCACTACCCCTTACCCAACATGAATGTCAAATAAAATAACACTCAAAACATAGTTTATGAAAATGTGTTTATATCAATGAAAAAAGGAATTTGAGATATACGAAAACAATTAAAATCCTATTCATTTATGTGTGAGAAAGACCAAAGATTAATTCCACAGTCAGCAGTAACAGAGATTCCAAAACAGATTTTCAGTGTACATAAACTAATATTCTATAATAACTTATCAAAATGAGAATACTGCAGATTAAACACAGTTGGTAATATGCGAACACACAACCTCTACACTCAGTGGTTACTTTTTCATAGTAATACATTTTATTTTTATTTTTGTTATTAGCACTATTTAGCATAGTTACAAATGGCATTCACGAAGGAAAAATACATTAATAAATAACAGTTGAGACGAGCTAAAGAATATAGGGCAATATAAATTAAAGACTGTTGAAAATAATAATAAAATAAGCAAATATAATAAAATAAGTCAATACATAATTATGTAAAAACCTGGGTGTAAAAACGTATAGTAAGAAGTGATTCAAAAAGGCACAGATTTTTACACTAAGCTTGTCATGCAGGGAATGAGTGAGGAGAGCCTAAAATGGTAATGTGATTGTGTTGTGTGCATTTAATTTGCATCACTCACAGCACAATTCTGCAGAACCTACTGATGTGCTGTGGCTTGTTCATCAAGAGGTTTAACATTAGGTGTTGAATACCAGAGATCGCCTTTCCTGTGAGAACATTTGGGGAAATGCGGGTTCACCTCCAAATATGAAGCATAGCAACAGGTGTGACTCACACTAAGCACTCTGCACCCCCTGGTACCCCTGTCGCTTCTGCTGGCGTGGGAATCTATTTCTCTTATACCTGAAGAAGAAGAAGAAGAAGAAGAAGAAGAAGAAGAAGAAGAAGAAGAAGAAGAAGAAGAAGAAGAAGAAGAAGAAGAAGAAGAAGAAGAAAAAAAAGCATATTATTCTACTCATGTATTATTAGCGTTTTACAAAAAAAAGCATTGATATTGCTGTTATCACGACCAATTTTGGCGATTTTAAACGAACACTCCGCCAATTTTCAATGCGCAGTAAATTTGCACATAATCTCACACATATCCGAAAACTGCAAACAGTTTTGCAGTCATTCATTTAGTTTGACAGTTTTTGATTGTGGTTTTGAGTAAAGTTGTGGACCAGTGATGTAATTTGTGCATGAAAAACATCACTGGTCCACAACTTTATAATATGTATATTTGTTGTCTTTTATTTCAAGTGTACATTCTGCATAATTCAATCATTGTATAGCAAGTTATTCTCCCTCCCTCCCTCCCTCAGAGACAAAGCCTTACCATTTGCAGCAGAAGTAAAGGGCTCCAGCCAGCCCTATAATCAGCAGAGTCACGCAGACAATGGTGAGAATCAGCTGCTCTTCTGCCAATGGCCGGAAGACCAGCTCCATGTGGGAGCACCTGGGGCCATAGAAGCCTCTCTCACACCTGCAACACACACACACACACACACACACACACACACACACACACACACACACACACACACACACACACACACACACACACACACACACACACACACACACACACACACACACACACACACACACACCACAGTTGAGAAGTGTTGACACATTCAATCCTCTCTCTTTTTAATCATTGTCTGTGAGCTTCTGTAAAGCCTGCTACTTGTCATTATAAACATTCTCAGTGTTACTTGATCTATGTCTCAAACTATGCTGTGTTGACTCCTTGAATTTAAGGGAATTGGGCCTGGAAAGTCCTTGAAAAATCCTTGAATTTTATGTTTAAGAAGGTGTGAGAACCCTGGACAATGTTCATACATGTTAGCGCACGTGCCACACACATATACGCCTGCCTGCCCGCCCGCCCGCCCGCCCGCCCGCCCACACACACACACACACACACACACACACACAGAGTCTCACTTGCAGTGGTGCTCATTGAGGTCCAGCAGCAGCATACACTGGCCATGAAGGCAGTAGTTATCTAGTGTGGCGTCGCAGCTCTGTGTTGTAACCTTCGCCACACGAGGGCGCTGCTCCTTCTGCTCTGATTCCACAATGAGACAACAGTTGTTGGAAATCTTTTTAAAGGCAACACACATCTCATACATTTTATTTGGAGTGTCCCTCTCTTCTGTTGGTGCTTTGTGATGAATACACATAGGGTAGACAGAACTAAGTTACATCTGCTGCAAAGAAAGCCCTACAGCAGGGATACTCAACTTGCTTTGCCCGGGGGCCACTTTCGTGAAATGATAGAAGGCCAAGGGACAGGTAATAAACAAACAATATACATTTTTCTGTAGCGGATTGTAGGTTTTTGGGGTGTCAGCCGGAGTTTAGTCTGACAATGTTGTGCACACCGGATAGTTAAGTTAGGTTAAGTTAGTTAGGTTAAGTACATACATAAGTGCCTGGGTAGAGAGCAGACGGTATTTGACAATTTAGCAGCTAAATCATAGATTATTGAAAGATAGTCCATATTCCAGACTGAAATGCTATAACAGAAGTGGAGTATTGGCCAGAATGACATGAACATTTGGACACTTATTCAGCAGGTATCTTGCATGTTGCGTTCAGGTGCACTGTAAGTTGCACGGGCCGCAAGTTGAGTATCACTGCCCTACAGCTTCTTCCTTCTCACCCCGGTCAATATCCTTCTGATACACACCTCACATGCCCCCCTGCTCTCTGGACAAAACCTACTGCTGTTACTGATCATTATCTTTTTATTCATTATTAACTCAGCCATGTTTGCACAGTCATATGGCACTTTGGATAGACCCATTTCACAGCAATCATCGTTTTGAGGTGGTGGCGATTGCTGTGAAATGAGTCTATTTGTACACTTTGCCACCTCACAGTCTATACCCCTATGTTTTATAGTTCCAAATGCTAAGGCTGTGTGGTTAGAGTAAAGCCATCTATATACATCTACCTCATGTCACACTTGTACACACTCATAGTTTTCTTAACAGTGGAAATTATAATTTTGTGTAATATCGAATGTGATTGATATAGTTATTGTCCATTGTAGGAGTTGCTGTATGCCTCGGTTCTCATTGTACTGTGTGTGTGTGTGTGTGTGTGTGTGTGTGTGTGTGTGTGTGTGTGTGTGTGTGTGTTAGTACTAAAAACTAATTTCTCAAAACTTTATGATCCATCTGCCAAATGTGTCTGCACAAATTATACTACTGAGACAACCTCCCACCGACTTTTGCAACAGCAGCAGGACTCAAACAAGTGCAAGTAAACCCTAAGTGGTCAGTGTAATACCTGCTGATAGAGAGGTGCTGGCTGCAGTCTCCAGTTTGGACAAGACACTGTTGGTGAACACATGAGGACAGACCAGCATGACACCTGGAGCAAAGACAATAAGTTAATAATAGTTAATAAAAGACAATAAGACAAAAAAGTTTAGGAGAAAAGCCTATTGATGTCTTGCATTGCATAATAACATTAATATAGGCTTAAAGGTTTGAGCAGTGGTACTCAAAGCTTTTCACATCAAGGACTCCTGGACCTAAACTGACACAAATTAGACCACAGACCCCCATTTGATAAGATTTTCTTCCCAGGGTCCCTCATCTGATAAGATTTTTTATTATATGACCACCCATGACCAAAATGGCAATGTATTCTGTCATTGTGTTACTTATGGATGGAATTATAGTGAACATAAATGATCCCCCTTTTTGCTTGGAACCCCCTTAAGGACCCCTGGGGGTCCCCGGACCCCACTTTTGGAACCATTGGTATAAGGTCCCATTGTCGCTGTGCTGTCAGTCAGTATTATATCTACTGGTTTAAAATTGATGATACCTCTCTATAATGTCATCAAGACTAATATTCACCTCTGCATTATTATACTTGGTGAACAACAGTGATTCTGAAATGCATCATTAATTTAGCTCACAACCCTTTGGAGCTTGATTGTTAAAGTGCTCGTGTGACAACATGCCCTGACCTGCCTGGGTCAAGTTGTAAAGCGCTAATTGAATTTCAACATTAATATATGCTTAAATTTAAGCTTATAATTGCTATTGCCGACTTATTCTCTCTTGTGTAAACTATGCAGGTAGGAGATGTGGTGCGGCTGGTTTTGCCTGGTCCTCTGCCTGTACCAGCCTGCACAACTTGGGGTAACCGGTGTGCCGGCAGCGTATCCAGGTAACTCTTGTTATACTAGCCGAACAACCCAAACCCTCGCCATACAGTAGCTCCCTGTCTGTCTGTTGCTAATACATCCATGGTCTGTTGCATGGCTGCACCTATTTTCATGTTTTCCGAGGAGAGGATCAATCGGTTGTTAGGTGTTTCTGACTTGGTTGTTTGGAGTAAAGTACACAGCCCAGGAGCTGGAAGTGGTGACGAAGCCACTTCTTTTTATTACTTTATTAGACTAATCATCATTTATTCAACCTTTTTATTATGACTAACTCACTCCAATCTCGATGGCATGACAAGGGCCAGGATTTTCTCATTTCAAGTATTAGGCTACTTCATTCATTACATGAGAGATGGACAGCATTTACACTACTTTTTTTTTTGATTATGCACAATCTGGGAGTACACACAAGGAAATATTAAAGCTGGTGTAAGCAATTTTTTTGTTCAAATAAGTGTTAAATAGCTATATATTCTGACAACAATCACTGATATGATATAGAAGAGCGTTTGGTCAGTAGGCTAACGTGGGTCTACCACTCGCTCTGTTTTGCGGGGAACAGAAGATAAACGTTTCTGGTATATCTCATCCCACTTTATCCAATCAGGAGAGAGACCTCCACAAAGCGGATTTAGTCAACACGGTTCTCATTCCCAAGCAGTCAATGAATGATGCTTTGGGTTGGTGTTCTGGACAGGATCACCAACCCAAAGCGTATTTGACCACTTGAGAATGAGAAGAACCCTATTGACTCAATCAACTATATGTAGCCTATTCAGAAAAGTATTAATGTAAAGCTAATTCTATTCCAAAAATGAAGGATTTGGATAGCTATGACAACATGCAGTGAAATCAATGTCACAACATGGCCCACCCAGGCCTTCCCTGTTCCCTGACCTCAGAGCTTCACTAAACCATTCAAATGCAGCTGGAGAGAAACAAATTATGGCTTGAAGACTCGTCAGATTCTACAAAGGCAAAGAACAGTGGTCATCTCACTTTCTTTTTATGCTAAGAACATGTTCCACATTATTATCATCAGTGACTGCAGGCTAGAGCAGTGGTTCTCAAACTGTGTGCCATCACACACTGACACTGCTGTGTATATTATTTTGGTACTTGCACCAACTAACCTTTGGCTTAATTGTGTAAGTGGCCTCTCTGCTGGTCCAGCCAAACTAGTTACAGAGAAGCCATTTCATGTAATAAAACTACATGTACATACTGTTAGAAATTGTATCAGAATTTGTCTGATTATCCCAGGATGGGTGAAGGACGGGTTATTTTACCTGTTGTGTGCTGGGCCAGTGGGTGTTGATTTCTGCGCTGAAGTAGCCTATGTTGTTTTCAATATGAAAGATGTTTTTTCATGTTGTTATAGTAGGCTATACTTGAGAGGAAATGGAAATGTGTGCACAAACAGCACAGTTTGTGACATGCCCATGGATATATTATTGGACATGCCTCATCATGTGTGACACAACATACCTTGCATGGGGTAAGTTGTCATAAATTGCAAGCTGTCGAGTGGAATGTCATCCAAATAACTTTTTCTTCCTGTAAATTATGGATATAGGCACGGCTCTGGGCTATGGGACATCATGCCTCGTCATGTGACAACATAATTGTAAGTTATCGTACACTACTAGTAGAAAGCTTAGAAGTAGGCCTGCACCAATGAGTAAAAAGTGTGACAATTTGACCTGCTCCCCTACCCTACACGTTGTTATCAGACTACAGAATAGCACTTTTCGTAAAGGTTTTGCAAAGACAACACGCCGACGCCTAAAACATGTTCTCCATCTGGTTTGATCCAATAGTTTTCAAGTTCATTTCAACATCGTTCTGCTTCCCAAAGGCAAATCAAAGCGCAGGCAGACTACAAGCCTAAACCTTTGGCGAGTCTAATTTAACCTGATCTAACATTTACGAACACAACTTACCGAAAAGCGGCAGGAGGGCTGATGGCTTGCTGTTCCCCATCTCGCTGACGGGACGCTCCGCTCGGCGGGCAGACAGGTATGCTGATGGGCACACAGACAGACAGGTAGCCTATGCGCTGGTTTATAGGCGTTTCCAGGCCTACCTTGCGGTTTGGTTTGGGGTGTGGTGATCGACTCCCCCTGTGTCATTTCGACAATTTCGCACTTC
Organism: Poromitra crassiceps; assembly: GCF_964638095.1. NCBI lineage: Eukaryota > Metazoa > Chordata > Actinopteri > Beryciformes > Melamphaidae > Poromitra > Poromitra crassiceps. Next base: position 19,340,274 of record NC_139631.1, on the reverse strand, counting down.
AAAGGGAGAAATAAAGACGGTTCCTGCAGGCACGGTGCCTGCTGTCTCATAGCCTACTCATTGGAATATCAAACTTTTTAAATCCTGGTATTTGTCCAGAATATTTTTTATTAGTTATAATAATAATAATAATACTTTTTTTTTTTTTTATCTATTCTGATAGTCCTATTAGGATACTATAGGATTTTACGTAGGCCTGACTAGAGGCCTATAGAGGGTATGCATGTGATGTCACAGAGGCAGAAGTCACTGTGGGGTCACGCCCACTGAGTCACAGAAAGACTGAGCTTGAATGCAGTAATCAGCCTAGATAAGTGACACCTGCTGCTCAGGGAGGAACTTGACACTCATTCCCTATTGAGGGGGCGTGTTCCAGTGGGTGTGCATACCCTCTATTCATAGCTTTCAAGGGGCGTTACGTGCTGCCGGGAACGCCCACCTGACGGTCAAACAGTACTGCTAAGTACTGTTTGAGCGGACGACAGCACAGGCATCACTACAGTATCTTCTCTTTTAGCAATAGTCTCACTAATCCCACAGTGGTTTACCTGCTTTTGAGATCTGCAAAAAATAGTTTGCTTCTGTCTCACCCGTTCTCCCTCTCTCTTCACACGCGACGAGGGCTGTGCTCTCTCTCCACAACATTATAAAAACGAGTCCGCACTCCGCACGCAGTTTGTTGTGAAACAATTTCTCCGAACTGCCATGTGTTGGACAGTAACGTTAACGATAGTTCGGTTTGTTTGAAGTGCCCAAAACGTGCAGTTTGTTTAGATATCGTTCTTTTTCAACGCTTGATAGATGGTCTAAATATTCCTGACTGGAAACTGGTGGAAAAAAGACCGCTTTTTGCTGGAGCTGCGTCTGGTCAGTGTTCAGCGCCATTGTTGTTTTGAGTTTTGACCGCCAGAATGGGCGTTCCTTGTACTTACGTAACGCCCCTTGAAAGCTATGAATAGCAGCAGCACAATATGTTAGGTTTTTCTATTTAGTAGGCTGCCTATCCTCATAAAACATATAAGATTATCTTTTCTTTCTTACTTTTTCATAAAAGAAATCATGCTCCTGTGTAAAGGGCTATTAAAACAACAACAGTGTTTCAGAGACAATTGATCAACATCAACAACAACACTGTTTCAGAGGCAATTGCCTCTGAAACAGTGTTGTTGTTGATGTTGATCTCTGATCCTTCATTGTAGGTCCTGTAACAACCCAAATATGCATTTCACACCAGCAGTGGGCTAGGCCTACTTTTAAGAGAAGTCACTGTTGGAGAAAAATATAAGTTCCATTGGCATTGAAAAATACACATTTATGAACCACCAATTGGGTGGATAAGAAATATTATTATTAAGTGTTTTCTTAAACAGAAAAATACACATTTATGAACCACCAATTGGGTGGATAAGAAATATTATTATTAAAGTGTGCATACCAACATTTAACTTTTGGTATGATTTACACATCAGTTTCAGCAAAAGGAGAGAAGTCCTCAATGCCATGGGTGAATCTATATGTGTGAGATGTCATGTCATTGTAACTCACTGTAGCATAATTATGTTTATGCAAATATAGCTTATTGATTAGGAAATGCCACTCTCCAACAGTCACCAATTATCCAAATGGTGGATTTCTCATTTCAGAATTCAGAATAGGCTAAAACTCTCGCCACGAGCCCCTCAATGAATCTGTGATCCTTCATGCTGATCATAAGGCCATGACTCTCAGCTCATGTGTTTGTCTTTACTCTCTATTTGATATTTCTATTTCAGTTTACCTTTTGGATTCCCCTCCCCCCATTTTGCCTGGATATCTGAAGCACGCTTCAAATCAAATCTATTCTTCAATGTTATAACTTTTTCTCTCTCTCACACAGGAAGTCATGTAAAAAAAAGAGTTGCGTTTGTGTACTGTATGTAGGCCTACATGCTTACCTTGGTTGTGTCTTTCCGTGCTTTTGTGCCTGCCTGCTACCAATTTTTTTAATTCATAGAAATTCAAGCAACACAAGAACGTTCATTTTCATAAATTTATTACAAAACTTTAAATAAATGTGGCACATTAAATAAGTTAATTTATTACAATAAATAGGCACAGATGCTATTCAATCTTTCCTTGAACAGATCTCCTGCCATAGTGCAAAATAGCTTCTTTTTTGACAGGCAGAAAACAGAAGTTGACATTTGGATGCTCTGCACTGTAGGTTACAGAGGAATTGTTTTTACATTTATGCAAATAACAGCACTGACAATGATGAGAATGATGACAAGGGACAGTGAATTGTTGGAGTCACACTGAGTTCTCAGATGGAGCAAGTTTTTTCATCTGTGCTGGTTTGTAACACCTGAAAAGAAGAAGACATGAGAATTACAAAGCAGCCGTGGTCACTGATGTTTGCTGTATGTACTGTAACACAAACTGTTTTATCTTAACAACTGTTAAACCATTACTACTGCTGATTACTCCTAGGCCACCAACTTCAGTTAAAGGCTTGTAAGATTGAATCGGAAAGGCTAAACTGAAAGATTAGGTTGTAGGTCAGGGGCGGGCAACTGTTGGCCCCCGGCCTCACTCAGTGTGAGTGACCCTCTGGGTCAATTCCGGACGTTTTTGGTTACGTTAGGTTAGACCACCAAAATCAGTGTTTTTATTTTACTGTACAACCCAGAACATGGCGCTAATGGCGTTAGCATTGTCCATCCACATACTGTTTAACGTTAGCATTTGATCTAATGCTATTGTAACAAACTATATCCAGGATGCACCTTGCACATGCAACATTACTAATCTGATTATTACGTGTATCACATATTTGGGTGATGTACCCCATCAAATTGCTGTAGTGGTTTTTTAAAGCTAGAGCAAAGTTTCTGGTGTCATCTGAATGGAAGAATTACTACATTTTAATATGAAAAATATAAATGTTGGTATAATAAACTTTGATTACTAGTCCTTTTCATCAAATTAGTAGCTATAATTGGGAGTGATGGTGTTACAGTAGGATACTGGTGGAAGTGCACGGTCACAATCTGGCCCTCTGGTAGCAAGGAATCTTTTGTGTGGCCCTCTCTATCATCAAAGTTGCCCATCCCTGTTGTAGGTTGTGTACATTGCTTTAATCAAACTGAAAAAAAAGTAATACAAAATATCTATTCTTAAATTCTTATGGAAAAGTCCCAGATAAACCTGACATGACTGCGATTGAATCACTTATCCAAGCCAAAGTCAAGAAATCAAACGTATAGGAAAAGGACTTGGAATCTGCATAGCCAGTAGATGCTCACCTCTTACGGACACAGCAGTAGAACATGATGATGAGGAAGAAGAAGAGCATGACCACGCCCATACAGATGCCAATCACTTCCTCGTAGTTGGACAGAGTCTGAGAGCCTTCAGTCCATAACATGCAGCGTGGCCCGCTGTATGAGGACGTGCACCTGCAGACACGAGGAGAACAGAGTGAGCACATTCCAAGGTGAACACGAATCAACATGCGCGCATGGGGATGAAATACTGCTTCACTCGTGATAAATCTTCATGTAAGAGTGTGCTGGTGTGTGTGATAATGCTTCACATCTCACGTGCAGGAAGGCCCGTCGCTGTCTTGTGGGTACATGCACGTGCCGTCGTTTTCACAATAGTTGGCGTGTTCCTCCCTGCATGGTTTGAGCATTCGCAGAACCCGGGGTTCCTCCATGCTGCCTACAGAGAGAGAGAGAGAGAGAGAGAGAGAGAGACACACAGAGAGAGAGACAGAGACAGAGAGAGGAGAAACACACACTGTAAACACAATAGCCTTTACAACTCATCCCTTACTTTCCCCTCATAAAAAGCACTTTACCTTACATTAATAATAATAATAATAATAATAATAATAATAATAATAATGAATTGTATTTGTATAGCACACTTTCAAATCAAAACTGACATCTCAAGGTGCTTCACAAGAGAAAGTACACAGAATAAAAAATAAAAATAAAATAAAAATAAAAACACTTAAATAGAGGATTAAAAACAGGCCCTAGTCGAACGCAGTGTGAAAAAGGTGGGTCTTTAGGCTGCTTTTGAAGGCAGCAAGGGAGTCGGAGGCCCGGATGGAACCTGGGAGCAGATTCCACAGGCGTGGCCCCAGTGCACAAAAGGCACGAGTTCCCATGGTTGAGAGCCTTGTGCGTGGGATTGCAAGCAGGTTTTGGCTGCCAGATCTGAGAGTCCGGGATGAGGTTTGGGGGGAGAGGAGGTCCCGGAGGTAGGTCGGCCCGAGGTGGTTGGTGGCCTTGTAGACGAGCAGGAGGGTTTTGTAGATGATGCGCTGGTTTACTGGCAACCAATGGAGGGAGTGGAGGACTGGGGTGATGTGGTGGCTTTTCCGGGTTTTTGTGAGGACATTAGCCATTAGCCACTAGCCAGGACCACCAAGGCATGCAGTCATTAGTGACTTTCAGCTCAAACTGACTATAGACTTCAGCTACATGTATGGGTATTGAAACAAACCCCCAGAGTCCAAAGTAAACACAAGACTTACCATTGTGTGGCTGAGTTGTGAGCATGGGGTCCAGCGCAGCAGGCCCGGCTGTTGGATGAAGGCTGTCTAATGTTGCAGATTGGCCTGCTGTGGTCAGGAGGCTCAGCACTGCAGCCACTGAAAAGATCACTGAAATACACAACACAAAACATCATGGTAGGACAGCTACAGTTGAAAATCTTTGTTCTGCTATATACCTACAGTAGTTGAATTAAGCCTTGTAATGGATGTCTTTCTATTTTAACAATTTCAGTGTTTTGTAGTAGAGTTTAGATTTTTGAGCACTTCTGTTGTAAGTTGTTAAAAATGTCTTTACCAAACACATGAAATATGGTGGTTCTTTTACTCTAAAACTCATCAAAACACTAAACATGAATGATATGAAAGTACAAGTAATACTTAAGGGCTATATTGTCAAAATATTCTCAGTGAATTTAAACTAATCCCAAGACTATAAAACATACAAAAACAATTTGAAACAGCTTAAGTTGCCTGCGAAAATGTCAGTGTGTAGTCATCTTGCCCTTCATTTAATTCATTTGACAACATGAAATAAAGCAGAAACTTACCCTTCTCCAGGATTGTCCGCCTTGGAGTAAACATCTTCACCCTCTGACACGCTGAGATATTTTCGTCTGAACTAACTCGTTAGGGGAGAGGTGGATGCAGTGTGATGAAATACAGGTCTGCGCTCAGCTTTATACCTTTGACCAACCTTTGAGGAGATGTTAACCGTCAGCCAATCATGAACCTACAATCCCTTGAAAAATGAAAGGAATTTCACACAATTGACTAGAGCCAAGCTCATTTCCTGTACCGGTCTTTCATGTTACCTGCATGCAGAGACAAAGTCTGATGGCGTGGTGGGGGGGGGTGGTGGGGGTGGTGTGGGGGCAGGTGTTTCACCCCGAGGCACTCAAATGAGGCTTTCGGAAGTTTCTGAACCCACGCAACTATTGGCAGATTCTCAGGTTCTGATGAAGTGTGTAACTTGCACTTTAGAGGGGTTGCTTCCTTGTGCACGAGTTTCTTTTGCCCAGAAGGGTGTTCACAGGCGGAAGAGCCACTGGCACAGAATTTTGGCCAAGAATCAAGTCAAGACTTTGCATCTACAGCAACAAGTACGTCAGGTGAAGGCAGCCAGACAAATTCTGAGGAAGAAAGCATTACTCACAGTCATTCTGGCAGTATGCCAGAAATATGATTGATTGGTTAAACCCAAGGGTAGAAGAATCTTTTTACTTTTACTAACCGATTACCTTTTTGGCTGTTAAATTCCATTCTGCATCATTAACATTTACTCATGTTACTGGATTGAGTAGCTTTTGTATGTACTTTTTTGAATACTTTTTTTAAGTCACCAATCTTACTTTTACTCAAGTAAAAATCTTTACATACATAGGCTATAAACCACATTTACCACATATTGTAATTCCCTTGTTTGAACCCTCTCATCCTTTTAGAATTGCATGGAAAATATCACATCTAACAACATTCACTTTTCTAATATGTAATTTTAAATTAGATACTTCTTACTTTTACGTAACCAGTGGTGGAAAGTACACAATTATCCTACTCAAGAAGAGATTGTTACTTTGGTGGTTATAAGTACAATTATTTAATCTACGGTACTTAAACCAACTCCATCTCCACCTGAATAACTGCCTCACATAGAGCAGTCCTGCCTGGTTGTACGGCCATCTTAGCAGTAACTCAGAGTAGTAACTTACAGTAAGAAAATAAAATGAAAAACGGTCATATTCCTACAGCATAAAACTTTTTATTTAATTCACAACATTTCCAGTCAATCTGGAATATTAAAAAATGAACAAAAATGAGTTCAGTAGAAAAAAATATTAATCTAAAATCTTAAAAAGTGAACTCTGAAAATAAATAACTAAATTAAATAAACGCAAACAAATTTGAAATATAAATAAAATATGTATCAAATATGTTTCCCAGGAGGTACTGTATGCAGTCATGAGCTTATGGAGTTTTAAATAAAAGTGAGTCGGATGTGTGTGTCCTAATTGAATCAGTGCATGTATAGTGCTGCGGGGGAAAAGTGGACACCGTTTTTGCCAAATTTCTTGTGCTATAAATTATTTTAAAATAAAATCATTTGAATTTTTTTGCCTGTCAAAATCTTCTATTACACTAAATGACATTGCGGTCCAAGTCTTCAAGTTTCAAACTTTGTACAAACCTTTTCACAGCACTGTATGTATGTGTGTATATGAATATGCATGTATCTCATTCATTAAAGCTAATGGATTTCTTGTGTGCGTGTGTGTGTGTGTGTGTGTGTGTGTGTGTGTGTGTGTGTGTGTGTGTGTGTGTGTGTGTGTGTGTGTTTGTGTGTTTAATGCATCAGTGCGTTTCTAGCAGCAGTCACAGTGTTCTTCATCAGCATGGCTACTGTCATTGGACCCACACCTCCAGGAACCGGAGTGATGAAGGCTGCCTTCTCCTTCACCCCTACAAAGAGTCAAATAGAGCTTAACAGTCACCGCCCACTCTTTCTCAGATCCTGTTCCATCAGAGAATTCCCCATAAATATTCTCCATAGACATTTCGAAAATGGAAGTATGGAACCAAGCCAACCAGGGAAAAGAAATAGATCCCCCCCGCTCTTTATTCTGTTTTTGTTCCAAGTAAAATGTTTTAGGGTCATGGACTCACGATTCAGTAGGTGGCTGGTTGGCTTGGTTCCAGGCTTAAAACCTTTTATATAAGGATTTTTCAAAACATCTATGGACAAAATGAATGGGGAATTCTCAGATGTATCGGGAGCTGAGAAAAAGTGGGCAGTCACTGTTGAGCTCTCGAACAGACACAGAGTGAAGGGTCTTTGTTCACCAGAGCTTAGACTGATGGGATGGATGATCTCTGTTTCTTCCCCTGGCACCTCATAATGTGCAGTGCAGCTTAAAGGAACACTCCGCCCATTTTCAACCATCTTTGTATCATTAGAACATCAGTAGTATATCAGAAAACTGTAAACGGTTTTGAAGTCTGTCATTTAATTTGACAGTTATTGAGTGTTAAAGTGTGGACCAGTGACATCACTGGTCCACACTAACTCAAATTAATAACTCATTAACTCAAATCAACTCTCAATAACTGTCAAACTATTCATCATTCATTTAGTTTGACAGTTATTGAAAGTTTATTTGAGTTAATGAGTTATTAATTTGAGTTAGTGTGGACCAGTGATGTCACTGGTCCACACTTTAACACTCAATAACTGTCAAATTAAATGACAGACTTCAAAACCATTTACAGTTTTCTGATATACTACTGATGTTCTAATGATACAAAGATGGTTGAAAATGGGCGGAGTCTTCCTTTAAGCTGGATAGTTACTTACAGACAGAAACACAGTATGTGTGTTTCAAGAAATGTAATGCACGCGTGCTGAGAGTGTTTGCATCAGATAACACCCCATTATGTCAAATGAAATCCCCGGCATCAGGCTTATCAAATCTTAATGTTGGTTTTGGTAAAATCCATTATTTAACATAAAAACATGACGGGGTTTGTTTCGTTTTGCTCTACTCCCTACAAACTGTTACCTGATTTCAACTCTACATTTCATTGTCAGAATTGTTTGCCTTTGGAAATACATAAAAGCCGCTGTTTCATTTGAGGATTATTAGATTCAGCAGAGACATAGTATTGAAGGAACAGCTGATGGATCCTATAGTGATTTGAAACATAGTATTGAAGGAACAGCTGATGGATCCTAGTGATTTGAAACGTAGTACTGAAGGAACAGCTGATGGATCCTATAGTGATTTGGATTTATTTACCCTCAAAGTCCACATCTCCAATGAGTCGCAGTTTCCCTGTGCTTGGGTCCTGGATGCGGTTTATGCCCACGTCGATGACTGCTGCACCCTCCTTGACCATATCTGCTGTGATCAGGCCAGGAACACCTATGAGGAGAAACCAAGGCAGCAACAGATACTTTATTGGTTCCTGTAGGGAAGTGATCTGGTCTCATGCTCGACCCGCTGCGCCAGTCGAGCACGAGACCAGGGCCCAGTTGCACAAAGCACCTTAGGTTAAGATTCCCCTTAGAGTCAGAGTTAAGGTGTCCATAAAATAGAATTGGCTGCACAAAACACCCTTAGATGTTCTCCATAATGTTAAACAATTTAAGGAAAACATAAGCACAAGATTTAAGGGTGTTTTGTGCAGCCGATTCTATTTTATGGACACCTTAACTCTGACTCTAAGGGGAATCTTAACCTAAGGTGCTTTGTGCAACTGGGCCCAGAACTTTAGTTGGAATGAATGGGAGTGATGGAGCCTGACATCAAAGTGCAAAACGTCAAAACACATTTCTACACTATTTGGTTAACGACATCAACAGCCACCATGACATTTGATTTCTCACCTGCTGCTATAAATGTCTGTTCTTAATCTCCAGTATTAAGATTCTGCTGGGTTTTTAACATTACTACCAGTCGGCCGGTATTGTTTTCACATCGTGTGTGTGTGTGTGTGTGTGTGTGTGTGCGTGCACTACCACAGAAGCTGTTTTGAGTACTTTGCCAGGTGTTTATGTTCGTCTGTCTGTCTGTCTGTCTGTCTGTCTGGCTGTGGACAGATTTTGCGAGCATGACAGCGTCAAATCCGTGCAAGATGCAGTAATGAAGATGCAGTTCGAAAATAGGCGTGATCCAAGCAAGGGGCCGGTCCCCTCAGATTGGCCCCCCACTTTACGGCCCTGGCCCACATTCGTTTTAAGTCACGGCCATTGTGGCTGGTGTGATCCCATCGCAAGATGATCTCTCTCTAGTCTAGTCTAGTCTAGTGTTGCTTTTGATCTCCTTTTAATACCATTTCACCACGGAGTTAACAAACAACAGCGTGGCTAAATAGGCTGATGTCTCAATTAACTGTCTATATGGAAGAATGACAACGTGTTTTGTTTTGAATATCATTTTGCTTTGAAGTTGGCTGCTAGAAAACACTCCAACTCCTCAGACTATAATTACAAGTGCAGTACACTGGAAAAGAGTCTGAACCAAATAACAATTAATCAATCCGATTTAATGGTACCAAAACATTTAATGGTACTGTACCATAACATGGCCAAAACAAACCGGCGCCTCAACACCGGGAAGTTTACGAGTTCGACAACAACTTAATTAGTCCTTAACGCACACATTCTTCTCAACCACACTAAACCCAAACACGTGCTAATTCCCAAATGACACGAAAACAGCTGTTGACTCTTGTAATAACACTGAAGGAAAAGATGAGATAAGATTTATTAGATAATACTGTATGTACTTTAATTGTCCCCTTAGGGCAATTTGTCTTTGACTTCAATCTGTAGTTTCACAGTACAAACACAAAATAGCAAAACAAAACACCATGACTGGAGATTAAATTAGTCATGTAATGCAGTTCTATACAGAAACATATTTCCAAAGTTCAAAATGTTTGGATAACAGGTGGGTGCTACACATCGGTGGTGGATGAATTGAGTCCCACCCTCCCTCCCACACACACACACCCACACACACCCACACCCTAAGATATCTCAAGCACTTTGGGTGCCTTGAAAAGAGCTAAATAAATGCAATCAATTATAATTATTATTATTATGATGTGCAACGAAAATGAGGTGCTCATCCCAGAATGTTGCTTTCAGTAATCAGGAAAGTGTGCATTTACTGTATTGGAAAAGGAGTACAACAGGGCGACCCCTCAGGCACATTCACAATTACTTAAGAGTTTTTAAATATAGCTTCCCTATGTTGAGTGATTGTCTCACATTCCAGCTCTCAAAGATCACTGTTGTTCTTTAAGGAGGCCGTACCCGGTTACCATGGTCGACGCAGAGCAACTTGTACATAATATACTGAAAAGTGAAAACAGGTATTGAGCCGACCAATATCTTCTCTTGTAAACTGTACAGTGTCTCCAGTAACACCGGTGTTGTCACGAGTTCCAGTAACCGCTGGGAAAATGTCCACACTATGCCAAACCTATTGTGATCTAATCAACCAAGAATGTATCTTTAAGTTTTTACCATGCCATTACATTTTGGAAGATTTTTTGCAACTTTTTCAAATAGTGGAAAGGTTAATTTGACAACTTTTTATAGCTTTTATAACTTTTGAGGCGGGACAGTCAGTGGCCATTGGTCAATTACCTGCAGCAGCGATAATGATATCAGCCAGGCTGGTCAACGCCTTCAGCTGTTCCCTAGGGGTACATCTGTGGGCAATGGTCACCGTGGCATCACCTGAGGGGGTATAGGATTTTAAATATGGGTCAAGATAAAAAGGATGATACAACAATCAATGCAATAGCATTGCAATATCATCAATTCTTATGGTTTGATAAAAGTGAAAATAATCTCTACTCATAGACCGTTACAAAATCCAAATGGACAAGAGATCATGATAGCTTGATGGTGAACCTGCTTTTCTTCCACTGTTGAGCCTGGCATTTCCCATATTTTGAAATCCAAAAACTTCCATTGCATTGCCAGCAAAGTGACAGGTAGTAGTGACGTAAATACCGTACACAGATTTTAATCAATGATTACACAAAAAAGGAAAGCAGCACTGCAAAAGGCGTGTGTGAATATGTGTGTGTGTGTGTATGTGTGTGGACCTGCATACGTAGTCATAACTGAACCGTGACCGCACCAAATGGATGAGGGGTGGAGGGAGCGAGAGTGTGGAGGAGGAAAAGGAATGAAAGGCAAGTCACAACACATCAAACATACCTAAAGGGGTGTGTGTGTGTGTGTGTGTGTGTGTGTGTGAGAGACACACACAGAGAGAGGAATATATACTTATATTTTATTATAATATACTGGTAGTAGTGTAATATATATATATATATATATATATATATGTAAGGGATAATGTATATTGAGGCGGTGATTACGGGGGAAATAATGACCGACAGGTGGATTGAGCCCGCCGCGTAGCGGAGGGCTTAATCGTTCACCTGAAGGTCATTATTTCCCAGTAATCACCGCCTCAATATACATTATCCCGCTTAGAACACGGCCTACAACTAAATCATTCAATAATCTGACAAAAATAATTATTCAAATAGATTTTTTAATAGCGTTTTCAACGACAAAGCGGTTTCATTCGTAATTGGCACACAAGACACCACAGCTGCAACTGGTTGGCCTAATTAGTAGTGTTTGCTGACAAAAAGCTCTTATCAACTGATTAATCCAGGTGTGGCAGAGCAGCGGTCGGTTGTCGAGAAATAATGACCGGTGAATATTGTTGATTGACCAATCAGAATCGAGTATTCGAGAGAGCCGTGTTCTAAATATACATTATATATATCCCCTGTGTGAGTCCAAATTAAATTGAAGTCTGTTAGCCATCGTTGTTCCATCTGAGCCATCTTTCAACAGCTCAAAATGAATAAGATTTCAATCAAATGTCTCCAACCAGCTCGTGCAGCATAATGTCCAATATTTACATCATTATCTCCTGCTTTTCTGTTGTAGAACAAAGCAATGTTGTTGAGAAAAGTATATAAGTAAATATTGGATTTTTGGCGCCACAACGCAATTGGGTCCTAGCCTCTGACAAAGTTGTGGTTATGTCAGAAATGTTTAGGCATATTTCAATAGCACGATGGGCACTTTTATAGGTGCTATGATGTGCCAAGTGCTTGTTTTTGCTTTGTCTGTGTCATCTTGAAATTGTGAGGTTGCCGTGCCGTCGGCTAACATCGTACACAGCCTCGTCTTTCAACCATATTCCGCAATCATGCATTGCGACGGAAGGAGGGTTTCAACTTGCATGAAATTCTACCTCCATCAAATTGCCCAATCTGACATAATGCAAAAATAAAGATGAAATGAAAGAAGGGATGGAATCACACAGACTGCAGGTAGAGCTTTAGGAAGAATCCAGGGGCAAGATGATCAGAGATGTTTCTGAGTAACATTTTACACACAAGCTACCACTTCCAGCAGTTTGTTCAACAAAATGCAAATATGCAATGAGCAGAACTCTGGGATGTGTCCGAGGAAAAAAAGACTGGCAGAGTTTCTGTTTGACAAGGGTGGCTTTTAGCTGAGTAAACCTTTTTTTTTGCGGTCCTGGGTATTCTGTGTGTAAAAGCATATACAAAAACGTTGCCATGGAATACAATGCAGAAAGAGGATCAAGCTTTTCAGGAAAGTGCTAACCATAAAACTGAGGCCAGTGATGGGCAACCTTGTGCCATGGACGGCAGTGAGCGTGCAGGTTGCCATTCAAATCTAAGCGTGATTTCACTGATGAATTTCTCCTGTTTGGTTGAAGGTGCACCTTACCTGCATACTCTCAGTCCTCCATGGCACATGGTTGCCTATCTGTGACCTAGGTTATGTTTTAATACCATTGCATAACATTGGTCTTAAGCCAATGGCACACCAAACATTCTCCAACAACTGCCAACAAGAATGTTGGCAGTGGTTGGAGAATGTTTGATTGGTGTGCCATTGGCAAACACAGACAAACAAGGATTGAACATGTCGAATCTGACCGAACATCGCAAAACATCTCCAAACTAGGACAGACAGCCGTGGCACACCAAACAAACATCGCTGTTTGTCTGCGTTTGTTGGAGAATGTTTGATACATATCTTGGTATTTTCTACGGAGTGGTCTAAATGTTCAGTTGTAATGATGTAGTTGATGTCAGTTAGATTTGGTTAGGTCAGAGCTGTGGAATATTTAATTTTTTCTCAATGCTCACTACATCTCAGCATTTCTAACCCTCAGCTGTGCATAAACTACGGGTTATTATGAACTTCTTTTTAAAATACATGAGATGCAGGTAGTTATCGGTATCGGCTGAAAAGATCCAATATCGTGCACAACGGTGCTGGAAGCACGGTGCGGTGGGTGCTGCACCACCCCCTGGTGGCAAGAGATTAAATTTTCAAAATTGTTGAATTTGGATCGAGTCCTACTGTGTTTCTCTTCTTCTGGTTCTTGGGTAAATATAGGATCCACACAATAGCTGTGTCCCATTTCAGGTGCTAGACCGTCTCGTTTTGCTCAGCATCTCAAGGCTGCGCACTCCCCTGACTGGTCCGCGGAGGACAGACCTCTGTAGACCGCAGCGCTAATGTGAAGCCTGCACTCCACGAAATGCTGAAGTTTTGTTTACTTAGCCTCATGTTGAAACTAGTGTTTACATAGCTGTGTTTAGTTTGTTTTTTTTGTGATTAAAGCTTTTTATTTGCTTTTTGATACTCAAACGTTTACAATAGTCACTTTTACCAAGCAAAATAGAAGAGAAAAATAAAAATAAAACAAAGCCAAAAAGAAAAAAGAGGGGGAGGGGGGAGACAGACAAAAAAACAAAAGGGAGGGTGAGGAAAAAGAAACAAAAGGGTGCACATTCTTACATCATGATATTAATGTTACATTAATAATACATTGCTGCTATACATAGAGATCAGGTATGTTTAGACTGTGTGGTTATTGCCATTGGGGTTACACGATGATATCAGTTAGTACACAACATCAGTCAACAGTCTTCAAAGTAAGATATCAGCACCGATACTAGAAATTATCTCTGCTCATCATTTTCAAGCATTTCTAAGTAAGGCCCCCAGATCTTCCTGAAAAGTTTAGGGTGTTGTTAACTTTATGAATAAGCTGCTCAAAAGAGGCTATTCTAGCCAGTTCATCTCTCCACTCTTTAAATGCAATTTTCTCTTTTGATTTCCAGTGCCTTAGTACTATCCTGCTTCCCGTTATGAGAGCCAGCTTCACCCAGGAGCGCACTTGTGAGGATAGGCTGGTCTCCATAGGTAGAATGCCCAATATACATAATGCTGGTTCTTCAGTTATTTCTGTTTTCAGTATGTTATTAATACAGTGAACAATAGCTATCCAAAAATCATGTACCATTTTACATTCATATAACATGTGAACCAGTGTGCCCTTTTCTTCGTTAATTTTTATTTTTATATTTTTATATTTAATATTTTAATATAATTATTTTCTTCTCTAAGCCCCAGCCTAAACATTTTTGCTGGAGTCCAGTAGTTCCTGTTCAATATTTTAAATGAAGTCAAACGTGTGTGCTCTGCATATCTCGAGCTACAAAATACCATGACCTTACTATTTTCTTCCATGTTTCTTCATGAATAGAGATTCCAAGGTCTTTTTCCCATGTGATCTTAACACCCTTATAGTTTGGAGATTGGTGTTTTCTGAACATACTATAGAACCTGGATGATCCCCCTCTGAGTCTCCAGCTTACTCACCATGATTCTTGAATATAGGTGACAGGGGCAATGTGTTTACTTTGTTCACGGAGTCGGAGACACGCTTTGTGAAGAGAAAGAGATACGAGATGACAAGAAAAATAGCAGGTAGGCTATCACTCATGCGCGTAGCCACGGGTGCGCTAGGGTGTGCAAATGCCACCCAGACAGGCCACTGGCGCACCCAAAAAAATGGGGTAAAAAAAGTGTTTTGTTTTGTCTGCAAAACACATGTCAACGCTGTCATGCACTGTGTCCAACTGTCCGCTGCCCTATGTGCCCCGGAGCATCATGGGAAACTACTGTAGTTAAGCTGTCGTCCACGTAAAGTAAACAAATGCACGCACAGCAGCAGCAGCAGCAGCAGCAGCAGCGCCAAATCAGGAAGACATGAAACAAAGCTCGCTTTTAAGCTTTTTCGGCAAAGGCAAGAAACGACGAGGAAGAAGATGACTCGTCGTCACCCTCCCCCTCAACAAGTGCGGATTGTAAGTGCACCCGTTCCCGCACCTGTATTGGTGGTGTACAGTGGAGAACAGACAGATGATGAAGAAGATGATGCAGCCGAAACAATGACGTTAACAGCGGGGAACGCAGCCAACACACCGGAGGTTTGTGGCCAGAGGACACTGACGCTACAGATCTCTCTGCAGTAGACGAACATGCCAACCAAATTTGCGTTCTTTCCCGACTAGAACACTCATTGGAAAAAGTAGGTGAGACTTTTTTGAGATACTAAACAAAGTGGTTTTACATGTTGCCAAAAAATACAATTTAATTGACTGCTTCTACCTGCTAATAATGAGTGCGAAAAGGAGCAAACAACACACAAATATTCCTCTAAATCTGGTTTGAAAAGACCCAAAAAAAAATTGGCGGCGGCCTCGCTGGCACACCCTGGCTTTCTGTGGCACACCCAATGAGCCGAGTCTGGCTACGCTACTGCTATCACTGTCCCTGATTCCTGAGGGTAAATTGAGTAATACTGCAGAGAAGAGGAGAAGATACTGAATAATGCCATCACAACAGTATAATCCTAATGTTAATTTAAAATTAAATATTCCTCTAAATATGGCTAAAAGACAAGTCCAAAAAACTTCAAAAAATTTTCTGCGCTGCCCTTGCGGGCAGCACCGAGGGTCCCTTCCTGACAGCACCCCCTACTTAAAAGCACTTCCAGCGTGGCTGATCGTGCATCCATAGTTGTTTGTATTTTTTATTCATTTTGATTGATTAGTACTTGTTGTACATTTTGATCTGGTTTTCTACACTTTTACGCTGTCCAAGGTCAGCCTCGTCTTATTACCCCATCTTAACAAAAAACCAGAAGCCCTCCCCTGCCTTCTTCCCATGCCCATATAAGGAAACTGTTGGCCTACAGGCGTGCCAACAATCTCGCCCTTTTCCTCCTCCACACCTCCTTTCTATTCTCCCGGAAAGACAGGCACCGGCACTGTTTGATAATAAGGTGGGAGTCATTATCCTGTCTCCATTTATTGGTCACATCCTGACAAAAGCTATTGTGTTCGTCAGACCAATTCTACAGAAAGCCAAGATGGTGCAACATTTGATTACAAAGTAGCACTTACGGATGCACTCACGCTCTTATTGCTCACACACCTGCACACAGCAGCAGAAACACACACGCACGCGCACGCACACACACACACACATACAGGCACACACACGCACACACACTTCTTACCTCCGGGTCGTTCATGGTTGCGGTCAGTGTGCAGTAACATAGCGATGGGCATTCCAACATTTTTGGAGCGCCCAGCAACCAGCACATTCTTTCCCACTGTCTCTATACCTGCACAGACAAATGCTTTTTAAGTCAAACAGGTCATACTTGAATGAGTATACTCGTTAGCTACGACAGGAGAGAATGTGCTATAGGATCAAATCTGCTGTTGCAGGGATGTGGGTTTACCACTGACTGGAATTCAATCACCCCTAGTGGTCTCTTGCCTCAGTGGGGCTTTGGCCTGTTAGTGGGGCTGTGTGGACAGAGAGTAGGATTATTGTAGATAGAAAGCTTAATTAACATATTCTTCCTCATTTTATGCAAAACGGCCTAGTGAAGATGTAGCCTCAGTTGACAGGTGACAGTGGGTTAGTATGAAAACAAAGGCAATATCCTGAGGCGGATTCTTGTGTCTCACAAACAGAAGAAGACATTTGCAAATGGAGAGTTCACACACGCACGCACGCACGCACACGCACATACACACACACACACACACACACACACACACACACACACACACACACACACAGGGGCAGTATTTCACCTCTGACTGATCAAAGTAAGGCATGTGGAGTCACAGTCTGGCACCATAATGTCACACCCATCACAATTGCTATTCAGTGTCAGCCAAGACAAAAGTGATTAAAGTGATTGAGAGTGGAATGACAGGTATGTAGAAGGGTTAGTCAGACCAATATTTCGGTTTGCCAATATTGATCTTTTAGGTACAGATATTTGTCCAAAACATGCAATTAACTTTTATATACATTTAGATCAATGTTTTTAGCCTTTTTGTGTGTGTGACTGTGAAGGACAAATGAGTGGGTGAATTCTGGGAGGAAATACAACATTTGCAATGTACGAAATACAATGCAAAATGATTGGGGGAAATGTAGACAAAGACAGTAGTAGATGATGGCCTGTAACTGTACATGACCCTGGTATTCTCCTCAACATTGAATACTGACAAAATATTGGCTATTGGTGACTTCAGTCTAAAGATACAGCATCAGTACCCATATCGGTCAAACCCTAATATGTACTGTATGTGAAAAGGAACACTCTCACACCTGTGCTTACCCTCTTTTGACTTTCTTGCTTGACCAGCTATTTTGTCACTTTGATACAGTATTTTTTTAATAGCCTACAACCTTAAAGGAGAATTTCTGTATTTTTTAATGTGAGCAGAATTTGTTTTAATCGGTGCAGTATTGACCAAGATCGCTTCAGTCGCCTTTCCCACAGGAAAAGTATATCGCTATAATAATGTCATGATGGAATAATCTCATCCTGGCAGTGGTAAAAACAAGCTTGTTTGGTGTAGTAGGGGCATGTGGGAAAAGCGGACGCCAACTGAAGTGATCTTCGCCAATACTGCACCAATTTCAAAGATTTCTGTTCACATTACTTAGTCAAAATTATAGGGTCCAGGTTGAAAAATACAGAAATTCTCCTTTAATAGCCTACACAAATCTGTCATCTTTGTTTTCATCCAAATCCTAAACTCTGGATAGTCAGGTGCTACTTCTGACATATCTAAGCATCAATGTATCATTTTCAAATGAATTATGTTATCTTGGTATAATTACCATAAACAATTGAGACAATAGTCGAAGCAATTGGTCACATTTGGTCACAATTATCTCACTCCAGTGGTATTATGATTGTTACCGTTTCTCAAAAACCAGTACCATATCTTTCATAAACCATGTTGTTTCTTAGCATTTCTCCACATGCATTTGTTTCCTCTTTTACTTTACTGAACGGGATAAACTCATTGGAAGCAACTTTGTTTCTCTCATTCCACCGTCTGTCTACCACTGCTTTGAAAACGTCGGCTCTGTTTGAGCAGGAGGAACAGCACCCTCTGCCTGCTTTATGCTGTGAATTCCACTTCCAGCAGATTCCCAACGAAATACAACCTGGTGGCTCACACAATGCAAAATACAGCATGTAAATCTCACATTCAGTCACCACCGCTGCAATAAATAAATACATAAATAAATAAGTACATAAATGAATGAACGAATACATAAATAAATAAAAGGGGGTGAAATAACTTGTTTCAACTTGTAACAACATGTTTCCGATGCACTTTAAGTAAGCATTTTCTTGAATCAAGTGAACATATCTTGATAGAAGAGGTATACACGGTATGTGATTGACTGTGATCAGTTAGATCTAGGTAGGCTCTTTCTCTGTGCCACTAAATGTGTTGGGGGGGGGGGGGGGGGGGGTCGGGGGTGGAGCGGGGGGATGCCCCTGGAAACGAATGGCATCACTTAACCCACACTGACAGGTTTCAAACAATGATTTTTAGACTCAATACAAGATTAAATAGTTTGATGCACATATTTGCATTGCACATTAATTAGTTTGGAAACTCCACTGGGACTTGTTTGTGAAGAAGAACCACTACAGTCATCATGTGCACAGGGTGAAGAGGTGCTGTTGGACCAAACAGTTCTATAGACTGACTGGATCAGTACAGTGTGCATCAGTACAGTGGGCAGATTTCAAGTACATGTCTATAAAATGATCGTTTGGCACCATCTAGTGGGCCCGTCTTGGAAACACAGGAACACACATAGACCAGAACAGCACATCCGGGTAATTTGCAAAACTTGAAGGCCGCGCCCCTTTTTAGGGGATAACACAAGCCACTCGCGTTGACTTCAATGTAAAATAGCAGTACCCAAAACATCTATAGAAAAATAACAGAATTAATTTCCTTTATAAATGACCCAAAGACACCATGACATGACAATATATTTCAACTCGGCCGGCCATAGAATGCGCAAGATACATCGACACGAGGTACTTGCCTTATATGAACGCTGTATCCAGTTTCCACCAGGTTACATGCATCGTCCACATTGACGGTGTCACGCCTACCCTATCGCAGACCAGTTTTTTGTTTTTTTTATTGTTAGTGAAACTATAACAACACAGCAACTCTTCGGCATATCTCTATCAAATTAAACCGTTTTAAATAGTTTGTTTGAAGTGGTTTCGGCTTCTTGTACCGTCGTTTACTATGGTGGGTTTCCCCTAAAAAGGAGCGCGGCCTTGGAGCTGGGCGCTTGAAGACGCGACGCAGTTCTGGTCTATGCCAGCTCATAAATTAGATGTACAGTAGTAACAGTATTTCCTTTCACCTTAGAATTTATGTAGTTACCCTTTTTTCAAGAATTGTAGAATTGCAGGAAATGCATTTAAAATGTTTTAGACATAATTACGCCACTGGTCTCAGCTCACCATTATAGAAAAGAAATAGGCTGCTAGGAATATGGGTTGACAAATAATATTATTGTATAAAGTTAGCATTATGGATAAAGAGTGTACACTTGGAGCTAGATATGGCCACATTCTTATGCTAAACACTTTATAGTTAGGAATTCGATATTTTATGACAGAGGTTTTCAAAGTGGGAGGCAGGGATGGGGGGGGTGCTCCAAGCAGTTTCAGGGGAGGCTCAGTGAATGGGAAGTGCGAGAGAAAAAATTACATTACTGATCAAAAAGAGATCACATAGAATAGCCTAAATGTGTGTGATTTGGTTCAGAGATACAGTAGTTTGGGGGAATTTGATGGTTTTTCCCACTTTCCCAGAGTCCAAAACAAATGAATGCCTTCGGACAGACCATTTCCATGCATTTGGTGTAGACTGAAGTATGTCAACAGCTTAATTGTTTGAGTGTCTATGGGATCAAATAAAATAATCACGATCATATAGGCATCCAGGAATTGAGCCTCTAACCAGTACACCCACATACAGTATATGTTCTGTCACATGCATGTTCATTTCATCAGAGTGTACAGAGCAGCCAGGAGTGAGGAACGTGGAGAACCATTGTCTGGCTCAATGATATGTCCTTGGGGTGGAGGCTAGCCTACAGTATGCGCAAAGCCCCAGAGGTTTTAGTGGCTTACCTGCCCTTTTGATGATCTCCCAGACAGCAGCAGGTGTGGCAGGCACCATGGATCTCTGGTCCAGACACAGCTTGCCAATATTGACAATATGGAAGCCGTCCACATCCTTCTCTGGAGCGATGGCGTTACACACTGCCCGCTCGTTAATGTGGCCTAGGAAGAGAAGGAAGGGGAACTTACTGGCTAGTTGTTGTCTACAATCCTTTCTACACTCCCACAACATGCTGTCCCAACAATATCGGGTTATTTTGAACACTGCCGTTGATCATGATTGGTTGGGACCGAGCAGTCTGGAATTCTTTTCTTGCTTTAATTCCCACTTGGCAGTAGCTGCAGCCAGGCCTTTTCTGCAGCTTTGGTGTGGAGTGCGGAGAGAGTCTGAGTGGGCTAGGCTAGTGTCCACCAGGCTAGTGTCCACCAAGCTAGTGTCCACCAGGCTAGTGTCCACCAGGCTAGTGTCCAACTTGAAGTAGAATGCAGCCTTCATTTTGAATGATCACATTTACAATGGCGATATTGCCACTGTACCATGATCATCCAGGGGCACATTTTGGTGAGTCGGTCAGGGGTGAGACACTTCACTCCTCTATACGTGTGCAATCAAACTTCATCAAGGTTTATAGCACTTGTGACATTTTTTTCTTCTTGCCATATAATATACTGTAGATATCTTACCACTATAGTTGGAGAGTTGTTTGTTTGTCTGGTGTTTCAAGGTGCAGCTTTGCTCCGATCACCTCTCAAATTTGCCAAAACACTTTTCAGGGGTCTGGAATTAATCTAATGCCAGGAATTCCTCACCATGACAGAAATAAGGAGCTTCCTTTCACCTTTGTCAGATGACAGTTCCCAATCAGATTGGCTTTCTCACTTACCCACCAACAAAGGCCAAGGGCAAGAGACCTCAGCCAGTATTTGCTCATGGCCAGCTCTACACAGCCTTCTCCAGGAGAAAGCAAGCCAGCAGCATGAAAGTACTTATTGAAGGTGATGAGGAGGGAATAACAGACAATGGCTGGGTTTCCCAAAAGCTTCTTTGCGCTAAGAAGCTAATTCAACCCTTCTTAAGGCCCCCTTAAGAAGCAAACACGTTTCCCAATTGCTTCTTTACGAAGGCATGCGTTTCCCAAAAGCTTCTTAGCGCTAAGAAGCTTCTTTGACCCTTCTTAAGGCTCCCGTAAGAAGCCAACGAAGCCAACGCGTTTCCCGATTGCTTCTTAGCCTAAAATTATCTTCCAATTATCCTCTGTTAAGAAGGCTGCGTTTCCCAAAAGCTTCTTAGCGCTAAGATGATCTTTCGTTAAGAAGGTTTTGTAAGAAGGGTCTGGAGCCTTCTTAACACCTTCTTAATGACAAAACACTGGCAGATCCAGCCGCGTCAGGCAAAAGGAGATACTTGTGTCCACTGTTCCTCTTGTGTTTTTCCCTTTTTCCTTTCTTTCATGTACCCTTTAGTGTTTAAAATTAGGGAACACTTGAAAATCTTCCCTGTATGTATGGTTACTTGTGTTTTAAATGTTTTACCGTAGGCTATATTCCTCTAATCAGAATGGATTCCTTTTATAATGTTGTGGATTTATATAGCACCTTTCACAGAACCCAAGGTCGCTTAAATTCTGTAGTGTTTCTCTGTTTTGTTGTATGCTGTGTATATAAAGCAATTTGAACTGCAGTCCATGTCTGAAATATATAATGTTTAATAAAGTTTAACATGACCATGATTAGGTGTTAACAGTGTTTCTCAACCACTGAGTCGTGGCCCACTGCTGGGCTCAGAGTGCCATCAAGTGAGCCGCTCCAGTTAAGATGCTTCTTAAGAGCCTTCTATTTTTTTTATTTTTCTCGACTGTTAAGAAGGCGTTTGGGAAACACTTCTTTGGAGCCTTCTTAACTCCTTAAGAAGCTTCTTAACTCTTAAGAAGCTTCTTTGTTGGGAAACTCAGCCAATGTCTATAAGGAGCTGCTGTAATCATGTACTCATACAAACATTTCCATAACTGCGCCCATGGTGCATCATCTCCAGAGTCTCCACCCTAGAAATCGAGTGTGCGAGATTTCTACTATATATATTGACAGAGGGAGAGAGAGAGAGAGAGAGAGAGAGAGAGAGAGAGAGAGAGAGAGACTATGATGTCATGGTCAGAACTTGTTCCACTGTGATTTCAGTGATGAAGATCAGCTGGAGTATTAGTGCTGGTGTTTACCGGGGAGTGGGAGCTGCACCAACAGGCCGCTGACCTTCCAGTCACGGTTCATCTTGTCAATCAGCTCCAGTAACTCCTCCTGGGAGACTGAGGCTGGCCGCACCACCGTGTCACTGGAAATACCTGGAGAGCACACACACACGCACAGTACACCATGTTACAGATGCAGCCAGCCATGTATAGAACTTACCTAATAGTAGGGGTGTCAAAAATAATTGATTATAAGATGCATCGCGATGCGGACGTGCACGATTCTGCATCGATTCACAAATGTCAAAAATCGTAAAAAATAAATAAAATAAAAAATAATCAAATAAAATATAATGGAAGTACATGCAGTTTTTAATTATGGATCATAATACAATGCAATTCCAAATGCACTTTCATTTTAAAAGTGGCCACACAGTGAGAAAAAAGAAAGTGAGAAAAAATAAATCATGTATTGCGGAAAAAAGTGATGCATCGATTTAAGATGCATCGAGATGCATCGATAATCGTAATCGAATCAATCGTAGCCCTCTGAATCGTAATCGAATCGAATCGTGAGGCCAGTGAAGATTCACAGCCCTACCTAATAGACACCAAATGTTATATATTTGACATGTTATGTCCTTGTTTTACACTTCCTATGTGTTACAAAGGGGTATGGTGGGCTGGGATGGTAGAGGGCAAGTAGGGGATGGGATCAATCAGCATCTACAATCATCTGTTATGTGTCTGACCATATGTCTCAATGGTTGAATAAAAACTAAATTACAAAAACTCAAAAAGAAATCTAGTCGTGTGTGTGTGTGTGTGTGTGTGTGTGTGTGTGTGTGGTAGCTTATTTGATTTTGATAACGTCAAATTTTGATCAGATTTTCTCCACAAGTGTCTTGCCGCACCCCCTCTGCTGATCTGGGGAGAGCTGTAGACTAGCTAGTCACTAGCACAACACATGCTTCCTCTGATACATGAGTCAGCCGCTTGTTTTCACCGGACGGTGAGCAGCTTCACCGGGAGGACGTAGCGCGTTGGAGGATCACACTATTACCCCCAGAATAGGCACACCAACCAACCAGAGGAGGGCTGTATAGCGACCAGGACTCATACCCCACCGGCTTCCCACCCGCAGACACAGCCAATTGTGTCTGTAGGAACGTCTGACCAAGCTGGAAGTACTGTTACCGGGAATTGAACCCGGGTCTCCGCGGTGGTAGGCCAGTGCTTCTACAGTACCTCTACACTACCCAGACACCGCTATAGCATCAGTTTTGAGTTTGAAAAATGTGTTTGTCCATGCTTAAAGATGTGGTAATTACACGCTGTGCTTGTTGGTCTGCATAATGCACATAGTGTATACAGTGTTCAGGCATGTGTGCAGCGCTCGGGTCTGACCCAGTATGCTGGCTGCCCGGGTCTTGTTCCTGACATAGGTACGGCTGGCTGGGTCGTCCCCCACTAACACCACTCCTAGGTGGGGTCTTGTGTTGACCTGAGCCACCAGTTCTTCCACATCCCGCTGGATCTCTCTATGGAGCTGACGAGCCAACTCCGTCCCCGAAATCACCACCGCTGCATGTCTGCGTAGGAAAAGCACCAATACATCCACACATCACAAATGGTGTGAGACTGCAAAGCAGACATACAATTAGACCCCCCCAAAAAATATGTAATTTTCAATATGTTACACATTATTCCAAATGTGTCAACACACATCGGTCATATTTATGTACACAGATGAATTTAGCAACTAATGCAGTATACACTTTTTCCACAAACTATATATTTGTTACCTGCATCTTTAAATTTGTTGTGGCCTATTTGATGGTGTGAATAGTTTTTGATGCTGCACATATGCAGTCTGACACATTACAGTATGTCTGTCTAGTCAGTGTATACCTACCTCATAATGGGTTAGAGCCAGGGGCGGTTCTAGGCCTTTTTTGGGTGGGCTTTAGCCCACCCAACAATAGTCTCAGCCCACCCAAAAAAACAAAAACAAAATCTCTCCAAATCCATGGTGGTCATTAGTAGCAGTTTGTTAAAATTATCTTTATTTATTATTTATTTTTGCTTTAAAACTATTTTTTAATTTTCTGCTTAAAGTTCATGAAAAAAAGTGGCATTCTTGTTTTTTCCCCACAATAATTTCATAATACCATTTGTAATGCCACCGTTGTAGTGCTGTTGTTCAAAATTAAAGTAAATTTTCTCAGATTTATTGGTGTCTTTCTAGTCACACAATTTAATAGTCAGTGTTTCCCATACACTGATCTATTTGTGGTGGTACACCCTACTTAGATTTTGACCCCCACAAATACTGCCACATATTAATTTCAACTAGTTGACTGCAAACTCCTGCTTTAGTGCTTACAGTATATTATTATCTTGTCGGAATATTATTCCAGCCAATAAGTTAGGAAGTTCCCTTTTGATTTAATTTTACTTTTGTTTTGCCTACAAAGCAAAATGTTACTTTAATTGAAACTCCCCTGAAGTGATTTTGGTATTATTTATGCAAGCATAATTCTACCATATAGTAACCTGTATGCAGAATATATATAGTATATATAGGAAAACAATTATTTTTTCATCGCTGTAAAACCACAGAACGGTAAAGAAGATATTGATGTGTGTAGTTCTTCATAGATCTAGTCTCTTCATTTTGATCTCAAAGTGCGCCAGTTTGATCCATTTTTACTTGAAACTGTACAAAATTTTCTTACGGGGGGGCATGCCCCCGGACCCCCCTAGGGGTTCAGTGGTCCATCACCTTTGGGTGGGCTGAGCCCACCCAAAGCTCTGATGCTAAAACCGCCCCTGGTTAGAGCGCTTCTCAAAGTTAAGTGATATGAGGGAGTTCCAGGCAGGGGATATGACTACCCTCATTGTTACAACCCGGCTCAAGGAAGTAACAAATGAGGGGAGTCATACTCCAAAGAAAAAGTTAAAACATAATTACTATGGCTGGTGTTTCACTGACTATCATTTTACAGCATTGTTGTTTTTTATTTTGAATAAAATAAAACATTAGATAAAAAAAAGTTAAAACAAGAGCCAGTGGTGTATAGGCTATTTAAATTCATACAGCCATTTGCCATAGCTGTATTTATATGTTGTAAATTCACATATTGTCATATGTTTATGCTCTTCTATTGGATGTAGTTATCAGCCATGTTACTCTTATCTACCTAGCCACATGCTTATTTGCTGCTTAATATCAACGTTCACCATGTGACTGTCATGTGTCACCATGACAGTTATTTATATGGAACCCTGAACGAATACTATAGCTTTAAGTGTTGGGGGCAGGAAAGCAGTTTGCACTTCAGCTGCACTTGACAGGTGTTGGTGACTGACATGAGAGACATTTAGGTGACAACAAGCTACACTATTATTAGGCTACTTCACAGTGAAGAGTATTGATAGTATTCTGTTACATCACCACATGGCCATCTTGGTAGGAAAAATAGCAGGTGATTGTAATCAATTAACAGGTGATTACAATCAAGTGACACAACCATAAGGTGACCAGACGTCCCCGATTTTCGGGGACAGTCCCCGTTTTTGGTGACCTGTCCCCGGCTGGAGCTGTCCCTGAAAATGTCCCCGATTTTCTACTGGCGTCTGCGGCCGATATGACTCTAGCTCTAGCAGGCTCATTCTTAAATCTCGAGTGAAAATACTTACAGGGTATGACTGTACAGACCTACAGCATCCATTGGGACCAACAATGCCATGCTACCTTGTCGGGAAGGAAGGGGGCTAAATAATACATTTTGAAAAACTGGCATATATGGTCAATTTCAAAGGGGACCCTTGACCGCTCTCGCCTCAATATATCTGAATGAGAATGGATTCTATGAGTACCTACGAGTCTCCCCTTTACAGACGTGCCCACTGGCAAACCACTCAAGCAAAAAGGTTGCAGGAGGCTTATCTTTTGCTGCTCCCTGCTCTTCCAGGAAAACATTGAAAAAGCAATTACGAAAATAATTGTCCCCAATGTCCCCAATTACGAAAATACTTTTTGAGATCTGAGGCTTTTCATAAAACATTGGGCGCTGTAGGTTTGGACAATCATGGCCAGGCCAAATGCTGCTGGGGTACACATTGACATTTTGTAAGGGGGCACGGTGAATGATGTGTGTGTGTGTGTGTGTGTGTGTGGGGGGGGGGGGGGGGGGGGGGGTGGGGCTTGGGACAATGGACAAAATAAACAAAGCCATGGACAAAATAAATGAAACCGGAATCATCCCCCTTTATTATTTGATAGGTAATATTGGATATTTTTATGATATATTGATTGCTGGACTGGAAATGTCCCCGATTTTCATTTGAGAAATCTGGTCACCTTACACAACCAGCCAATGAGCTGTGTGTATTATATTGGTAGGAACATGCTTGTGACATCATGGGAATGCTATGAATACCCTAACCAACATGAATAAATGAATAAATGAATAAACGAATAAATAAATAAATAAATAAATAAATAAATAAATAACATACATACATACATATTACACAAATAAATAAATAACAATAACATGGTTCCCCCGGACATTTAGGGGTAAACACGCAGTAGGCTACAGACAGGTAAGTGAGCCATGAGCGCCAAGTTCCGACCGTCAGCTGGGACGGGGAAGTTACCCACCAACGACCACCAGCGTAATGATAACAAAATCCTTCAAAAGGAATAGCGTTAAAACGTAAAGTACGTTTGAAAGGAAACAACCTAGCTAACTTTTTGAGTAAGAAGCCGAGCCCACCCCCTGCGGCTCATGATGGATTAACCGGCCTCACCTTCATGTGTGCACCGGTCCGACTCGTCCCCAGACACAGCCACAGGTGCACGAAAGGAGGACAGGACACACATGAACCTGCAGCGAGTTATGTAATAAGGACACGTTTATTTGCACTGTTGTCAGTCTTATCGGGCCGAAAATCGGCCTTCACCGGCCTTGCTAGTACAGTGTGTACGGGGTAACGTGCTCACTCTGTCAATCACCATCTTCTGACACGTGATGACATTCACATCCTCTCACCGGTCCAGTCTAGAGCAGTGCACTGCACACTAGGCACCGCGCATCCATCCGCAAAACAGCCCAAACAAGATCCCCCCCGTCTTTACCTTGTCGCCGACTGCTGCAGATGTCTTCTCTGAGTCTCGCATTTTCTGTGCATCCGCAGTTTGGCCCGGCAGCAGTGATGCGGTAACGCTAACGGGCTACAAATCCTGAAGGAGGAGCGTAGCGGTGAAACAGAGGCCGCCGCCATGTTTGTTATGTGTGCGTCGTGCGCGTGTGCGTGAGTGAGGGGGCAGGATGGGCAGGATAGTCCAACAGTATCTGTTGACAGTCAATGGTGTATTATGGAGATAATGTACACAGGCTAGCAGATAAGCTACTGTGTACTGTAGCCTTATCAGAAAATGCAACTTGTATAGCCCTACTGTACTGTAGCTTTATCAGAAAAGACAACTTTTTCTTGTAGCTGATTCAATCAAATAGAATACCCCTATGGAAAATAATAAATTGATAACAATGCATCTAGAATATTATAGCGTAGTGATACCATGGGAGATAGAAATATACCAGAAAGATAAAAGCAGTTGGCTATTGATAGTATTCTGTTACATCACCACAGGCCATCTTGGTAGGAAAATAACAGGTGATTGTAAT
This sequence comes from Poromitra crassiceps, assembly GCF_964638095.1. Taxonomy (NCBI): domain Eukaryota; kingdom Metazoa; phylum Chordata; class Actinopteri; order Beryciformes; family Melamphaidae; genus Poromitra; species Poromitra crassiceps. The sequence goes on along the minus strand of NC_139631.1, from coordinate 19,311,926 downwards.
CAATTAACAGGTGATTACAATCAAGTGACACAAATAGGCCTACATTCATAAACACACAACTGGGTACCACACATAAGCCCTAATTAGAATATTATGGGTAGTCTAATGCTTTTGGTTTATTGTGTAGAATAGAATAGAATATTTTATGATTATTTTCCCACAGCTCTTTGGTTCAGTGCACTTTGAGGAGAGAGTTAAGCAAGTGAAAGAGAAGACACTTTGTTCCTGATGATGCAGATGCACAGGTGTAATAACACAGATGAACAGGTGTAATAACACATCCTGTCAAAGCTGTGAATGTGAAACAACTTCATGTTTATTTGCGTAACATCAGTGTTGCTCTTTCATGCACCCTCTTTTGCTTTTGAAGAAAATCGACTTGGCATTTAAGTTACAGCTGTCAAGCTGACTGACCTTTACACCCCCAATCATGGAATATTTTTGGTTGGGAATATTTTTGGTTTGGCCACTTCTGTTTTGGCTAGCGATTCGTTTCTTGGAGGGTTTTGATTCAAATTTGTTGATGGAAAGAAAAACTAAATTTTCAACCTGAACCTATTATGACCTAAACTTTTTTGGACTGTGTGTTATTTAAACGTTGCAGTAATCCAAAAATTAAACAAACCTTTCTCCTTGTGTAAAGTATTAAATCTTTTGCAGTGTAATTAGATTAAATGTGTGATTGCTTTGTTTTGTCCATGTAAAAAGACTGAAATGAAGGATCAGTTTAATATGAGTTTTCAGTTGCACAGTTGCATGGAACAGCCAAGACCAGTTAGGTCGATTTTCACATTTGAATTTGTAGAGACTTGATGGACAGAAAATAATGTAGAGAAGAGGATTCCAATCCGTCAGCATGCAGGGATCATCTTGTTCAATATCTGTTTGTGTCTAAAAAACAAGTATATACCAAGTATTTTAAAATGTTGCTTTTTATTTTAGATCCATTGAAATAGTTTTACTACTGCAACTTCCACAACAACCAAAGCAGAGACTCAGGAAAAAAGAAAACCAGAAATTATCCCAACCACTGCTGCCACAAACTGGACACAGAGGAAACACAGAGAATTTGGGAACTGCATTTTTCATCTTTGAAATGTGCTATTTGAAACGTGCTATTTTGCTTGGTGTGGCAGAAGGCAGAACATATGATTGTCTTTCTGCGTTTCTGATGGGCACAACCTTGTCATGTCACACTGACTTGCAATTCCACCCAGAGGTTGGAATATCTGAAAACTTTTATATTGACATTGTATAAGATGCATTTCTGAAGATCTGGCTTGAAAGTGACAACTATAAAGCACATTGATCACGTCATACATTTGAAATGTTCTCTTAAGTTCTATGGTTTCCAGCTTTCCACTGCTCACATGCTGCTGCTGCAGTCTGTGGCAGCTCAGCCTGAGATTACAGCAAGTTGCCATGTGGAGAGGAATCATTTGAAGTCCTGCTACAAATGTCCCCATAGCCAGCCAGTCCAGCTGTCACCTGAGGCGCAGCGCATGGGCTTCAAGAAGGACAACAAAGCTTTTATTCAAACGTCGGGGTGAGACACACACACACACACACACAATTTCAGGCATACATTAAATGTAACGGTAACATAACATTAAATGTCTAAAATTACCAAAAATGACAAGCAACCAAAAATAAGGAGTACCGATTACAATATTCCTGTGTGACCATATAATAATGATCATTATTACACATTTTCTCTGGGTTTGAAGTTGGCTGACCGCCTGAGGGTCTCAAATTAAAGAGGCATTGAGACAATGTTCATATGATGCATCAGCAGAGATTTATTTCATTTCTCCCATCCAAGCCATGGTTTTCTGCAGTGCAAACAAGACAGTACAAGCCAAAGTCAATAATACAAAGTGAATATCAAATGACAAATCAAACAGTTACCAGCTGGATTAAATAATTAGCTCAACATATTACAACAAATGAAATGTGCATAAACAGAAATAAGGCTTACATGTCAGGGACGCATGGCAAGAGAAATGAGTTGGGAGGCAAAGAGTTCTCAGCTCTGTGTGAGAGCTAGATATGGAGGACTGGCCTGGGCTCACACCTGCCTCCAATTGGCCTCCAATTGCCAATCAGGCAGGAAGATGAGTGACATTCTGGGTGTAACTTTCTAACCCACAGAGAGCTGCCATACACAGCATGAGGGAATTCACAACAGCCGCCCCCACAGGAGCCCAGCTGCTGTGACTGAAACCAGAATTCTTGTGATGTTGTCAAGGGGGCAAGGAGGGTAATGGGATGAGCCGTGCAACCGGTCTGGTGTATGTCCGGTCCTGAATCAAGATGTCCGCTGACCTGACCCGTCCATCCGGACTGGGATGGACTTTCACTATCTTGCCAACGGGCCACTGGGCTGGGGGCAGTTGAGGATCCATGACAAGGACTATTATGTCCTCTTCCAGGTTAGCTGTAGCTGTCAGCCATTTGTTCCGTGGCTGCAAGGTGGGAAGGTAGTCACGGATGAACTGTGACCAGAACTGATCCGCAAGGATTTGGCTCTAGGATTTGGCTCTAAGAGCAAATGCTAGGAAACAAATATGGGGTAAGGATGGAGATAATGGTGCTTTCTGGGGATCAATCAGTGAATATAATGTGATATCATTCTGTGGAGAGAGGATGGATGAGATATTTATTGAAAAAGTAGTTACTAGCCTGCCGATGTAGTGAAAGAGACAAGTAGCCAGTAGTGGAAGAGTGTGGAGCAAGTTAAACCTGCAGTAAGTGATATCATAAGCACACTTCTTCTTAGCTTAGACCCTCACTGCATACAAAGAAAACCTCCCATGGACACACACACACACACACACACACACACACACACACACACACACACACACACACACACAGACACACTTTGAGGCAGTCATACTCTTTCCCAATCAAATGTGAATTACGTGTGTGTTGTAGAAATCTGCATTCCAAGCTCTCGTCAGGAGCTGAGAGACACAACTGAGATGCATCTGTCTTGTCAGGAGACACAAGACGAGACAGACACACAGCGATGCATCTGTCTTTTCAGGAGACACAAGACAAGTAAGAGATAGACACACGTGCATGCACACACGCGCAGGCAACAGCTTATCTTTGACACAAATGGAAAGTACATCGGAGTGAAATTCCACTTTTGACTCATGGCATGGCAGCACAATAGGAAGCCCTCATACTACCTCTGTACTGTAAATGAGATCTAGTTTTCATTGGACATTCATACATGTGTGCATCTTCCAGGAGCTTCCAGGAAAGCTTCCTCAGGTCCAGCCTGTAGTGGAAGGTTTAAATTATGCCCGTGACTGCCTCCTGCTGCCAGGGAGACATGGCTACAGTACATGCATGAGGCTGACAGTGAGAAGCTCAAACTCCACTTTGTGCAGGCCCGTGTGTATGATTAGATAGATAGATAGATAGATAGATAGATAGATAGATAGATAGATAGATAGATAGATAGATAGATAAAAATGCAGTTAATGCAAGAAAATGTTTGATTTGTATTGGAAAAACAAGAATTATAAGCATGAATTAATCATTCAATTATATGATTAACGGCTTTTTAAGATGTACTGTATATTTTTTTGAAGTGCAGTGAGTCTCCTGAGAAAGCCGTCACCAAGTATAAGCACACATACTTCTTGTATGTATAGGCTATCCATGCATGTACACCACGGATGCACACCAGGGATATCCTAGTTTGGGATTTTTCATTACATTTTTATTTCAACTTCAGTTTTAGTTAGTTTCGGTGTGGGTTTGGTAGTTTTAGTTTACTTTTTATTTTGTCTAAATTCTATGCCGAGGAATTAAAGGTACTGTATAACGTTAATGATATAGTTCAGAACAGGTACCTTGCACCTGTATTACAAACAATAAATCATAATTTATTTTAAAAAGTATTTAACCCAAACTTTTTTACTCTGCACATTAGCAAAAAGACAAAAATGAAAAGCATTTCACTTATTTACATATATATTTTTATTTCATTTTAGTTCATTTCACGAGTAGACAATAGTTTTAGTTCAGTTTTAGTTTTTTCACAGGGTCTCATTATCTTCATTTCGGTTTACGACAATGTTTTTAAACATATATGTTTTCATCTTGGTTGTAGGTTACGAAAATAACCTTGAGACACGCAAAACAGTCTTTAAAGCAATATTCCACTTATATGTAGTTTTAACATGGGGGTTATTTGGCACTTGGGTTAACCCTAACCCTACCCCGCCATGGAAACCAGAATATAATCTATTGACCAAGATTGGACGCAGCTGGAACGAGTTTACAGTGTTCAGATTTTTTTTAACTTCCCATTCATTTAAATTAGGCCACACAAATAGTATAAAAGCTTAGGCCTACATTTAAAACGTTCATGAACAGATTCAGAGACAATCAAGCAGTCCTGCATCCGCTTGATGCATCTGCTTATTCTTTTGCATTTCTGTTCTTGGTTTACACAAAAAAAAATAGTATTTAAAAATGAAAAGAGATCAGTTCTCCCTAACAGTATTTGGTTAAATTATGTTCTAAAATGTTGTACCCACAGTCAATTTAAAGTCACAGCAGCCAGATCTGTGGTTGAATCTGCTCACGAACGTGTTTAATGTAAGTTTTAAGGCTATTTTTCTGGCCTCTGTCAAATGAATGGGAAGTAAAAGTCTGAACGGTACCCACTCGTCCAGCTGCATCTGATCTTGGTGAGTAGATTATATCCTGGTTCCAATTATTTTTCACAAATGTCCTCACCCCCTCTCATGTCCTCGCCCCCTTCTCATATGTGTTCTGTCTTCTATCAGCTGACTGAGTATTAACTGCTGTGATTCAACCCGGTCTCAGGGCAGTTTGTGAAAAAATGTTGATGATGATTTTTTTCTTCTGTCAGTCGGTACTCAGGAAGTAGTGTGATATTGAAATAAAATGGTGGCGGATGGGTGTTTGCCTTCTATCCCGACGACACGTCTTGATGATCACTGGAGGCAAAAAAAAATGTAGGTCACGTTCATTTCACGAAAAACAAATGGCAAAATCGTGTCCATGTACACAAATCTAAAGATTCAATATAGATTCAATTTTCATAACTATTTCTTGATTTGCTATTATTTGTACAAAGTGTCCCGGGCGGTCATCCTTTGCTACGTCGCAGCAGGCCAAGGGCTGCGCCAACAACGACCCAGCTGGATGCATTAAGACCGCTGCCATGTTGTTACCAATGACCAATTACCAATACCACCTCACCCAGATTATTATTTGAAGAAAAAGATCCAAACTTTTACATGAGATTTGATTGATTGTGCCACAAAACAACCAGTGGGATTGACCCAAAAGAGCTAACTCCATCCATTGTGCAATGTATTGTGTGTAAAACAAAGGCTTGAACTAGACTGCTGTTAATGGCCTTATACTCTGGTTCAACAAACCTGCGGCTACACGGACCTTAGTGCCTGTCAGTTCATAATCCAAATATTAAAACATATGCATAAGTACTGTAAGTGTTGCCTCAACTGCAAATTTAGTAAATTCAGAAAGAAAGATGAAATGTCAGTGTTAGGCTAATAGTGTCTACTGTTTATTAACAATCAGATCAAAAATTATCTTGAGAAGGCCACAGCTGACCACATTGCCCATTACAAAGAAGTTGCAGCTTTTATGATGTATAATAAATCTGAAGGTCTTAGGAAGGGTTTAAATTCAGTAAATGCTGGAGATGATAGGTAATTAATTTTTCTGCCAGTAAAAATAATAACAGACTTTTATTGTGACAATTTACTCTAGTGTTTGACATTTTGTTCTACTCACAGGCTTCACTGTTGAAAACAGGGGTGACTGAGTTGTTGAAGAGTTGAAGAGACTCTGCCTCAAGTGGTGATTGCACTATTTTGTCTCTCTTAATATTCAGTAGATAGGTTGGTGATTCATTTGACTAGATTTACCTGTTGGAATTATTACAAGCAGATAGAATTTGTCTGAAATTAAATGAAATGAAATTGATAATGTACAAATGAGAGTAATGTGTACTTGAAAAACTTTAAAGACACAGTCCAGATGTTTTGACCGCCTGACTTCTAAGCATTCATAAAGCTGTTGAAGAGATTGAGGTTTTATTAATTTGTTAACAAAGAAATATTCAAACTACATTAAACTAATTTGTAGTTGTCATTGTCAGTCAATGTATCAACAGCTCAGATGCAAAAACAATCAAATTAATTCAGTAAAATTAACCAGTAGCAGTGCGAAAGACTTTCAACAGGGGGCGCCATACTGCAGTTACAGATTGGACCTCTAAGCGTGGGCCTTCCTTACGAGGTTGAGTCTTCCTCGGGCCTCAGAGTCTGCGCTAGTTGTGTTATGTTGGAGTTTTACTGACCAAACCATGGGACACATCTGTTTTATATGGTCCTATAGGCTGAATTGGAGGCAGCTGTTCTATCCCTGATTGAGGAGGATTCGGCTTCGGCTCTGTGCCTGACTGTGCCAAGATCCTATAACAGTGATACTCAACTTGCGGCCCGCGATGGAATTGCAAAAAAAAAATTATGAATAAGTGTCCAAATGTTCATGTCATTTTGGCCAATACTCCACTTCTGTTATAGCATTTCAGTTTGGAATATGGAATATCTTTCAATAATTTATGATTTAGCTGCTAAATTGTCAAATACCGCCGTCTGCTAACCCAGGCACTTATGTATGTACTTAACCTAACTAACTATCTGGTGTGCACAACATTGTCAGACTAAACTCCGGCTGACACCCCAAAAACCTACAATCCGCTACAGAAAAATGTATATTGATTGTTTATTAACTGGCCCCTGGCCTTTTATCATTTCACAAAAATGGCCCCCGGGCAAAGCAAGTCGAGTATCCCTGTCCTATAACTTTGCTGGGGCTTGTGACATTAGCCTTTTCACCTTAGCCATTTTGTGTCAGGAAGACAGGAAGTAACACAGGTGCAAGCAAAACATTAACGAGGGCCCCGGCACTGGAACACCTAAATGGATTGGAAGTTGGAAACCCTCATTAATGTTTGCTTGCACCTCTGTTACTTCCTGCCTTTTAGACACAAAATGGCTGCTGGTGGAAAAAGGCCCATGGGGCCTGGAGAAGTTGGCTGGTACTGGTAGGGCTGTGTGGGTTGGGAAATCAGGGTTTTTCTCTGGCTGGAGGGCTTAGGTGCTGTGTAGCTGAACAGGAGGGGGATTTTACATTTTTCAATAAAAGATATGCAATTTCATATCATCTTGGACCATTATTATTACCATATCTGTGGACAAACATTTGGTAAAGCCAGAGCACATAATAAACAACACCCAAAAAGGTTGAAGATAAAACCTGCTAAAGTAGCCCACTGGGGACCAACATTGATTTTACATTCATTTGGCTTTTAGGTGGTGCTCAAAACAGAGTGGGTGCTGCAGCTAAGCCTTATATATATTCATTGCCATTTGTAAGAACTCAATCGGAATTGTGTACAGTGCTCAGTGCTGTCATGAAAAGGGGGTACAAAGAGAGGGAGAGAATAATACAGAAAATGGACAAAAGAATCCTTGTAAACATCCAGCCTCCACTGATACACTCCCATTTAAACACAATCACAGTATATTAAATTAATATTACATTATTACAGTCATTTACCGTCTAAAATGGCTACACTCCTGAGGCTGCACACAGCACTGCAGATAAAGACTAACAAGAGCTTTTTATCTGATTTATTCACTTACAGTTGTGGATTTTGAACAATGAAAAACAAAGCTCTCTGTATCTTACTGAAACCCTGAGCTCCCCAAAGGCACAGTAATTAGATTGCATGATCCAAACAAAAAAACACAATTTATGTTTACATTGTGGTTCATTTAATAACAGCTGCCAGGACAAGTTTTCTTTTTTGTTCAAAAAACCTGTTGTGTCACATGATGTGCAACACGTATTACATAAACACCTGCGGTATATCTAAAATAGAATAGAATAGAATAGAATATATTTTGATAAATGTACCAAGTTGTTGTTCATGTGTTATGAATGTGTTCTAAGAGTTAATGTGTAACCAGAGATACCTGAAGGCAAGTATTGATAATTCATCATGTTCTTTTGTCAAATCTGTAATTAAATCTATCTAATTCAACCCATAAAACCAATTTGTCTCTTTTACGAGGCTCTATAAAGATATCATAGTGGAGTAAAGGTTTGTTTGAGGGATGGGATGGGAAGTGTATTCAGGAGCGATGGCAAACACCACACCCAGCCAGGCCTGCCTGGACACGAGACCATAAGAGAATGTAAGCATTATCCTGCTGTGTGACAAAAGCTGCAGTTTATTCAATCAAAATGTCCACACGTGGTGTGTTTGCCAAATCCATGGGTTGATTGCATAACTCTGCAGACCTCCCATTTTGTCTAATAAAAAAGCATGTCATCGGTGATGCATTCTAATTAGGTATGTTGAAAAGCTAAATGAAAAAGAAATTCAATATGTAAATATCAGTGAGGATAGGAGGACATGGGATCTCTTGCAGAACAAACACCATGATGGCTATCTTACACATGTGTACCCATTGCCAACGGGAACTTAACATGTGTGGTAGGCAGGGAAAGTGAGAACAAAGATCAATTTCCTGTAACTGTGAAGAAGCTGTGATATTTGCTATGTGGCTGTCAGAGAGCAGATAGTACATCTGAGGCACAACATGGTGACCCGTCAAAGAGCATGGGGAGAAGCACCGCTGTGAATAAAAAAAAAACATGGTTGAAAAACCCAACCATTTAATGGCTTTATTAACAGCCCTATGAACAGTGTTTTTCCACCTCAGTGAAGAAAATGTATTCTGCTACTGAATTGCTATTTTCTAAGACAATTATCCCTTCAGGGACGAGTCTTAAAGGGTTGTATCACTATTGTAAATCTGCTCCCAGACCATTATGAGATTTCACAGGATCATTGATGTGTGTGTGATGATGTGTAGTTAGGGTTGAGTTTGTGCACGGGGACCGTTGACAATAGCAGGCTTACTACTGTTTGCTGGTAATATATCATGGCTGTAACCTAGTGGGTGGTAAACGTGTAGCCCCATTTTAGATCCAATTTGGAATAATGAGTGGGCCCAACCAGGCACGGATGAAGCTCATATAGCCTACACACCAGTGAGTGTGCATCAGTGTTGTATATAGCCGTACTGGTAAGTACAAATCTGAGCACAGGCCTGAACTCCATTCACTGATCACCACAAGGCAACCAACCAAGAGTATCAACAATAAACAACTACATGTAGGCCTATAGCCTACTATAACTATAGTTTCATAATTATTATGACAATTACATTATTAATCAATTATGTAGCCCAGGTTTGATTTTCTTGAAAGGATGTTTTATGTAACCTAACTTATGAAATGCTGATAGAGCCTACTGATTTATTTAATAAAGATTAGCCTGAAAAGCGAGCCAAACTCTGTTTCCCAAACGCAGTGACTTGATGTTGGTTTCCTCGCCAGTCGCCACTACATCCCTGATTAGCCCCCTCCCCTCCCCGCCCCCAACTCCCACTGTTGTTGACTGGCTGGGCCGGTTATGTAACACCTTTATGCCTTGCGCACGTGGCCACAGCCATAACAGGAGTGCAATATGTAGCCGGATTAAACATGATCATCGTCCCAATGATCATAACTTTCACATGCGACCCGCATTGGACCATCCGTGATGGGTGCGGTGCGAGGATTTGGGCCTGCAGTGGAATCACTTCAACCAAAATGACAGGCTCTCTCGCGTGAGAGGAATGATCCATTTCTATCTCAGCCAGAAGAAGTGATCCAAAATCTAAGCACAAAAGTGGGCAGGACATTGAGGACAACACGCGTTTTCTCCGCCACGTGTATGTTTTCCTGAGTTATGTCATTCAACGGAAATAATAAATAAATAAGAATCTGTATATCCATCTCTTATACCGAAAAAGTCGAAATAGCCTATATGGCAAATAGTTTAATCCTATTGACAACATGTAGGCTATCTGAGGGCTATCAAAATATAGCACTCAAAATATATTAGTTGTAGCCAGTGCAGTATACCCAATAATAACAACGCTAATAGTCGTTTTATGGATTCAGCTAGAGTGGTTCCATGATAAATAAAAACATGAGCAGACAATAATACGTATAGGCTACTACAGTCTTATACATTTGCCATTTTTGTGAAGTAGATGTGAAATATAGCCTATGTAATTTATTGTTCCTCCCTGTGTGTCATCGCCAACAATACTGACTGACCACAACTCTCTCCCTCCCTCCCTCCCTCCCTCCCTCTCTCCCACTCACGTATTTCCCCTCCTTCATCCCAAAGCTGTCATCCTGTCCTGAGCAGACGCCAGACGACGCTCCAATCTCCAAGCGCCCGGATCATGGAAGCAAGCGACATTTGATTCAGCTAGGCCAACATGGTTGTATGAGTCGAGACTCGAGGGCAACCTTTCAGGGGGACGGAGACTGCTGGAATCTGTGTGACATTTTCGACACAACCCACGGGAAAGGCAGGCAGGGATTCACGACGGGTGGACACAAGAAGCGATAGAGGCGTGGGATTGAAAAGGAACGGCACGTTTTTTGTTTCTGGTGTCCTATTTCGTTGGTAAGTACATTTTTCTTCAGTAAAATCGCTGCCCTCTTTTCTGGACGGGTTATCTTTCTTACAGGGTGTTGACTTTTCATGGTAACCGTCGTTTTGGGCTGCACTTTGAAGGAACGGCCCGGGTAAGTGTTAAATCACGTAAAAATAATGCGGTAGGCTACAATGTAGCTAAATCAGTGTGTAGACTCATCATAGCCACGCGCTCTCTGACTTGTGTCCGTGTAGATTTGACAGACGGACATCACTCCAGTGGTCACTGGTTACATTATCGCCAAGTGTGCTTGTAATTTTGCCAGTGCTCGCACACAACACAGTGAATGGCGCTGCTACACGTGTGTGCCTGTACTTCCGATATATTAGTACCACTAGCGATACATTGTATCGTGGCATGCCCGTCTTTCTGAATCATCAAAACCCGAGCTCCAGCGACCGTTTTGTCCGGAAGGTTAACTTCAACTGGCGTCTAATCTTTTCGGCTGTAAATCATGCGAGTCCATTTTATACTCTGTTGAGCTTTTCGTGCGCCGAGAGCGTTTGACGACGAGGCGGTCGACAACCGGGCATGCGCAGCGGACCCAACGGCGTTGGAAGCACGGTGCGGTGGGCGCTGCAGCACCCCCTGGTGGCAAGAGATGTAAAAAAAAAAAAAAAAAAAAAAATTTTTTTTTTTTTTTTTTTTTTTTTTTTACAGTGCACCTGAACGCAACATGCAAAATACCCGCTGAATAAGTGTCCACATGTTCATGTAATTCTGGCCAATACTCCACTTCTGTTATAACATTTCAGTCTGGAAGATATAATCTTTATGACTACCTTAAAAGGCTAAATGAATAGCTTAGAAAATGAATAGCACCGGGGGCCCATGGTACTATTAATCCGGCCCTGGATATATCGGAGGAATAGCAGGTAGGCTATCACTGTCCCTGAGTCCTGAGGGTAAATTGAGTAATGCTGCAGAGAAGAGGAGAAGACACTGAATAATGACATCACAACAGTATAATCCTAATGTTAATTTAAAATTTAATATTCCTCTAAATATGGCTAAAAGTCCAAAAAGGGTGGGAGAGAGAATGAGGATTCCAACACAGCAGTGGGAGCAAGTGGTGACATGGAGGTGAGTGAGAAAAGGTGACTGAATAATGACACAACAGTCTAATCTTAATATTAATATTCCTCTAATCTGGCGACAAAGTGGTCAAATTTTTTGGCGCCCTATGGGCGCCGTCAGCCGTCCCCCCCAATGTTGAATCGGTGGCAGCACCCCCTACCTAAAAGTACTTCCAACGCCACTGAGCGGACCCCGCCGCGACCACCCCATCACCATCACCAAGCCAAATGTGGTCTATCCAAGCCGCGTCGCATCTGTGCATGCCTCAGTGAACTCCACTGGTCTCGGTCAAGAGCCTCAACCAGACAGGGTCAAGGCTTTTGTTGTCCGTGTAAACGTCATCCTCTCAATGCATTTCCTTTCTTTATGCTGCGCGCTAACGAGGCGGACAGCAAAGCCAACGTGTTTACCACTTTACTGATACGAGTGAAATCTAATAGGAGGCACATGCGTCCCTACTGGGCTTGTATCTTTCTTCACCCACTGTCACCATGATCGATGGCCATTCTAGTGAAAATGCAAATGAAAAACAAACCAATTCTAAAATCAGACAGAAGCATCATTTCAACTGCAGGAAGTTAGAATCTTAATATTAAGCTATAGCCTATCATATCCTTCATATTAAATATACCCCAACCCACGCAAAACACACCTTATTCTATGTCCTACAGGCAACGTAAATAACATTGAAGCGCCAGAATAGGGCATGCGAGTTAATGATTAATCTACCTATTATGATAAGAAAGGCTGAGAAAGAGGAAGCACTCTGGGGTCGAGGCTGCTTCTCATATTTGAGATATCTCTCCCAAAGCATTTTGCATAGAATATCTCTCTTCAGTGTCTTTAGGCTGCACTGTGGCCCCATAACCTGAAAGAGCCCAATACACCGGCGATTGCTCTGTCTAGTCTAGTCATAAAGGCTATAAGATAGATATGACAAGTGTGATAAGATAGGCAGACTAACGACTTCCTTCTTTTACTGACCGTTTATTTTTATGTGTATGTGCAATGCATGCACACACACACACACACACACACACACACACACACACACACACACACACACACACACACACACACACACACACACACACACACACAGTCACAGTCACAGTCACAGTCTGTGGGCTTCTGTTGACCAGCTTCCAATGATAAAGCTACAAACATGCTTCAGAGTTTAGGATATTGTCGGACATACTTGAACACCCAGCTTGACAAGGGGGTCCCAGGAGAGACCCATCAAAATGAGTACGGTAAATTGTGTGACACTGATTTCACTATGATTTCAATGACTAGAAGTTAGCCCAAGGAGAGAATGTAGTGAATATAACCTTACTGGTCATAGCTTTCACTCTCTCCGGTTATCCCCCCATCTACATTATAGTATACATTACTGTTCACATCAGCTGCGTCGACCCGATTGTGCATCACATTTTTGGGGAGCTGCACGCCACCTACACCCGCCGTAGTGAGGCTTTGATGCCTGAGTGAGTATACATTTCGCTTAAGGGTAACGCGAGAAAGGACCATGTCACCATCTTCTCTCTCTCTCTCTCTCTCTCTCTCTCTCTCTCTCTCTCTCTCTCTCTCTCTCTCTCTCTCTCTCTACATAACTGAATCAGGGAGCAAGTGACACATTCAACTGCAACATCAAGTGTACGCAGCCTGCACCTGAGATAGCTTATATAGGACGAGGTCTCTCTCTAGCCTGAGGAGCGCAGTCACACTGTGGAGGTGTGCACTCCACACGACTTTACCCATCAAGCAGGCTTAAGCCACAATGAAATGGTTCTAGAATGTTCACTTCCTCGCACTCCTTCGCACATCATGCCACTTAAACCTTTTGTGACTCTTTAACAAAGCCAGCCTGCAGTTTAAAAAGTGCCATGAACTTGTTCCACGGGGGTTTCACAGAGATACTCTTGGATTTATGTAAAAGCAAATCTTCTTCTGTTATATGTTTTTTTTACTTTTCTATGTGTTGGAAACCGTCTGATTTACAGCAAAGTTTCCTCGCCGCAAGAAACGGTTCACTAAAATGTTTGTTAAATCCCTCCCAGTATGTTGTGTGTACACAGACAGCTTTTGCAGAGGAAAATTATACTAAAAATAATGATACTAAAAGATGATACTGTTGCCCGCCTTTTGACTGACCATTCATTTGATTGGTTCCATCACTATCTTGTGGAATGAAGGTGGGAGCACTGAAGCATTATTTGAGGACAGACTCAATTAATATTTTAACTTTACTTTGACCTGTCCTTCCTGAGTGTGATCCTTTTGAATGATTCACACTAATTGCTAGTTGAGTGGCGACAGGGCGCGGTCACGGCTCAGAGACCATAGCATTGTCCATAGTCTTTTCTTTTATACTGTGCCATAAATCCAGGCGCCTCACAACAACGGCGGCCTCGGCTTGTGTTTTGGACGCTGTGTGTGGAGGAGGCGTGGACAGGGCTATGCGTGTCAGAAGCATGTGTACATTGTGTAATGTTTGTCATGGGAAAGAAGATGTGGAGAGAGCAGCAGAGTCAGACCAGTTTTCCCATAGGTGTGTGACAGTGTGCGTGTTGTAAAGTACACGTGCGTAGGCTGTTTACAGTTCCTCCCACTGTACTGTCATCCCCGGGCCACGGCCCCTCCTCTAGTTCCAGTGCTACAGGGTAATTGAACCCGCGGCCTCGCGCTCCGTGACAAGAATGTCCTCTAATTACCGGGCTGGTCTCAGCGTTCCTTCACACCCCTCCTCACAGACTTTTAGATTAAGATATGATTTGATGTCCGACGCAAAAAAGACGCCAGACTTGTCCTCATGTATGTATGGTGTCGTGTGTGTGTCACATGCTTTCTACACAGAAGGATGTCACAGTCTTATTCATCTTATCATTTGCCCATATCAGGACGCTTCTGCATAATGTAATTTTGTAATCGTTATTCCGTTTTAGACCCGGAAGTAGATTACTCCTACCTTTATCATTTTTAGACTGGCCAAAAAGCTGTTTTCAAGAGAAAAAACCCCACAAACTGTTATAAAGTTTTAATATTTTTTCGGACGTAACATTTTATTCCAAATATGTGACCAGTTTATCAGAATAACGCCTATTTGGAAATTTTCAACGAGCAGTGAGGAGCGCTGGCTGTGTGACCAGCCGGACTAGCTAGTATCTGTCAACCCCTACTGCCAGTGAGAAAACACTGTTGACGTGCTTTTGTAACTAACGTTATGCTGACACGGTACAGCCTCTGCTCCTCGCAGCAGTAACGCTATGAGCATGTAACTGAAGTCGGCCACACTCGCCACAGTGTAGCTGCTGAATGTTGCCAAACTTCATTCATAGTTTACAGTTTATCCATGTTTACAATGCAACCGGCCGGCTAACGCTGAACCGGAAGAACAAATACAATTGCGTCTGACACGGGCGCCACAAAAGCTGCCATGTTGAGATTTCACTCTGATGTTTTGTGTGACAAAAATGATCAAAAAAGTGTCTGTCCGGTACAGAGGATCTTCATGATTTCTGACCTAAAAAAATGAACTATTCTGTCAGATTTCTCCTAACTTAAAGAGCCCCTAAAGTCATGCTTCAAGATGTGTATAAAATTCTCTACTTTTAATAATAATTTTTGTCTGACGGTTTTTCCCACAAAAAAAGGTTAAATTATCTTGTTAAAATCCTTAAAATGACTTCCCCTCCTTCTCCCTCATTTAAAAATCCAAAGCAACCAATCAGGGTGATCTAGAACCTAATGAGCCAATCACAGCATACAACATGGGCTTTCAACACATTCTCACTCCGAACTTGTGACAAAGTGAAGACAAGAAGGGTTCCTGACCGATCTGCAGTATATGATGAGTTGAGAGTGAGAATGTGTTGGGGCTTTAACTGCTGAATACTGGACAGTGATTGGCTCCAGGATTCGTGAATGTCACAAATCTTGTTTGTTGAAAACCGCCTTTTCAGTGAGCTCATAGACTTCCACTTTCAGCAGATGATTGTGAAAACAGCCTTCTAGTGTCAAACTCTGCACAGACATCATTCTGCACAGTGAAGCTCAGACATCCAACTGTAGGAACAAGAAGAAAAACAGATTTTTGACTTCAGGGGGTCTTTAAATAGTAATCCATAATGTCATGTCACTATTTTCTCATGTCATTTTGGAACAAAACGCTTCATTGTCTAATCTAATGCACGGAAAGAAAAGAATGGACCTCAGCCTTGCTGATCTACAACAGTAAGGAGAAGAGGAAGAAGAAGAAGAAGGGGGAAAATAGCAATGTATGGAAAATGCACTGGAGTCTGCACTGGTTTCCATGACGGTAGGGCCCCGTGTCGGCTGGCCCGTCTGCCAGTGGGTGTGTCTGTGTGTGTGTGTGTGTGTGTGTGTGTGTGTGTGTGTCTGTGTGTGTGTGTGTGTGTGTGTCTGTGTATGTGTGTCTGTGTGTGTGTGTGCGCGCGCGTGTGTGTGCGTGTGTGTATGTGTGGGAGGGAGGGTAGTTGGCAGTGGGGCTGGCAGTGCCACAGTCAGAGAACAGTCTGTCTCTCAGATCCTCGCCCTCACAGCACAATCACACTGTTATGTCTGAGCCGCCATGGCAACGTCACATGATAGAGCGCAGACAGAGTGGGAATCTTCATGCTGTGTGTGTGTGTGTGTGCACGCGGTGCATGTCAAGCTCATCTCACAGTTGATCAAAACACGTTATGGTTGAAAACTTGTTTTCTAAGCGTGTTATCGATCACAGGGAGCTGATAACGTTCACTTCCCTGTTTGTGATTCACACGGGTCAAAACAAACAAAATGGACAGAAGAGAGAGACAGACGGAGAGAGAGAGAGAGAGAGGGAGGGGGAGGAGAAAATAGGTGGGTGAGTAAGGGAAGCTGAGACCAGCACACATTGAGCAAGTTGTCAGACAGAGCTCGATGATGGAGAAACAGGCACGTGATACTGACGTTTTCAGTCAGCGTGCTCTCCAGTCTCCCAGCTCTTTATCTTCAGTGTTGCTTCAAGGCCGCGGAGCAATAAAAGCCCTTTGTTTGGAAAGTCCCCGTCAATCCTCAACATGATTTAGCTCTGAATGAGGACAAACACAAAGATTTGATTAATGAGGCTCGATTTGCATATTTGTGATTTGTGTACATGTAGCGTCAGCGAACACGTGTCTCAGCGCCGCGGCGAGCTTGCAACTAAGGTAACTAACAATGAAGGTGCTTCTGTCTGTTTTGTAGGCCAGCATGTTGTTCTGACCCAGCTCTCCAGGACCTAAAGAAAGACCCTCATAGTTCCCAACAGATACTGCAGACGTTCTTTCAGAATAGTAACACATGAGTCACAGACGGATTGCGGTCAGGGTGTCCTCATTCTTTGAGGTTTCTCAGTGAATCAGCCTTTACTGTGTGGACTCGCTTACGGAGCCATGGAGGTCATACAGCTTCCTCTTAGCATCTCTTTTCTTGGTTTCATTGAAGAAAGAGACGCTGGCCTACTTTGAGAAGGGTGAGGCATACATACAGTACAGTGCAAGCTAACCCGCTTGTTCTTTTAGTTACAGTCTCCAAAGGATACACATGGTAGATAACATGTGAAGTATTAGCCAGTTCTTAGCGAGTTAGCCTGTGTCTGCTTTGCTAGTAGTAGCATTGATTTCTCTGTTTTTGGCCCGTCTTTTCCCCTCCAGTGGGATCAGGAGAGCAGTTTTGTTGTGTTTCTGGTGGCCTTGTGTAAGCGCTAGGCTCTGTATCAAAGCATTGTCGCACAGAGCGTCTCTTGTGTAACTATGCTAATGACGGGCTAGCTGCCGAACTGTAAGGCATTGTGTCTTTTTTTTATGGAAGGTAACGTAGATTGGGCAATTTTTCCTTTTCCTCCTCCCTCAAGTGCAGTCGTTGAAAAGGCAGCGAGATCTTCCCTCTTGATGTTAATGAGTCATTTTTGTTGCCACTGAGACCTGGGGTCATTTTGGGGTTTTGGAAATCTTTTGATGGCAAAAAGCAGTAAAAGGGAAAGACTGAGAGGAGCACGGGAAAAGATTGTTCCTGGCGTTTGGGATGATCCGTCAGGAAATGATGTGTTTTGGGAAGCATCTGTGCCTGCTGAACGAAAACCAACATGCTGTTGTCAACTGTTAAATCACCTCCAGTGTTTCAAAGATTGTACTCAGGAGGAGAGAGCATTATCTGCCCGGCAGGGCTGCACAACATTGACAAAAACAATATTGATTCAAAAAGAAATGGTGAAATCTTGAGCTTGCAGTATAAATTGCAATATATTGGGTACATAGTCTTTTCTACCATTATTGGGTAGTGGTGGAAATGAGATGGCAATCCTCATCTAACTTTATTTGTAAGTCAGTGACTCTGCACAATGCACAATAACTAACCTTGAGTAGGAGTTGGTCTGGAGCACTTTTCCCCTCTAAGTAAAAACTGCAGCCTCTTGCAGTTTAGAAAATGAATGTATGTATGTATGTATGTATGTACTGTATGTATGTATGTATGTATGTATGTATTGTATGTATGTATGTATGTATGTATGTATGTATGTATGTATGTATTGTATGTATGTATGTATTGCATGTATGTATGTATGTATTGTATGTATGTATGTACATGTATGTGTATGTATTGTATCTATGTACAGTATGTATGTATGTATGTATGTATGTATGTATGTATGTATGTTTTCAATTAATTGTGTAGCCCCAGCCTTTTAAACAAGGCACATGTTTGTCATTTTCTCCCTAAGAATGGGAAAGGTGTTAAGGGACTACTTCTGTACCTGTAAGTGTGTAGGTTTTCTTTGTTTGAACGCTACAGGTGTGAGCTGACGTGTGCATAGATACGTACATATCGTATGTCTGTGCTTCTATATACTGTAGTAGAGGAGTGAAGGCTGTGCTGTGACAAGTCTTTTGGACGAGTAATCGACCTGTCAAGTCTTTGTTGGTCCACATAGGTGTGTGGAATGGTGCTGTATGATTGTATATAGATGGGGCTGATGAGCAGCTGGCTGAGCGGTCACTGCACAGCCTTATGTGACACTGCTATTTCGAGCTAAATCATTCCTCCTCCTCCCGTCAGCCCTCGGCAACAAGAGCGAGCGCTGGATATGTGACACCTCAGAAGGCGTGGGGGGGGGGGGGGGGGGGGGGGGGTGCTCATAGAGGCCTCCAGTTAACAGGGCAACCTTGCAGGGTGGGGACAGGCTAGTATGTGGGAGGGGGGGACAATGGCATCCAATGGGGATGATTCTGGGCGAGATAAGAGTGAAATGAATGTATGTGCTGCTAGCAGTTTAATTGGCTTTCATGCACCTTTTTAGAAGACGCTTTGTAGGACAAATTTTTCAAGTTTGCTTCGCACAGATTTTTTAAACACAAACCGTTCACTCGTTATATGAACACATGCATCGTTTCAGCTGAGGCATTCACGTCTACAATGGCAATTTCGAGGACTAGTGCAGTGCCTCAGAATGAGCCTGTCACGGGTCGATTGCTGCGTGCAGCTTTCTTGAGAACTACTCGTGGCGTGCCCGTTACCGCTCGCGCCCGTAGGCCAGTTTTCTCGAGAACCACTCATCCAAACAACTTCACAGTCACTGCACTAAGTTCCTTACGTCTCCAGCAATACACCCGCCAAGTGTGAAGTCGATCAGACAAACGCTTCTCCAGATATGCAAAGTAGCCCACTTTTACTGTATGTACTCACTCACTCACTCACTCACTCACTCACAGACAGAGATTCCTTGGGGCGATTTTCGATAATACCGAATATTGCGATATTTCCATTTATTTATTTATTTATTCTTCTTATTTTTTTCTCTTACACCCTCAGCACAGGGCTTGGACATCCTCGCTGGCATGCTGGGAAAACACATTCTGTCCGTCTGTCTGTCTGTCTGTCTGTCTGTCTGCCTGTCTATCTGTCTGTCTGCCTGTCTGTCTGTCTGTCTGTCTGCCTGCCTGCCTGTCTGTCTGTCTGTCTGTCTGTCTGTCTGTCTGTGTCTCTGTCTGCCTGTCTGTCTGTCTGTCTGTCTGTCTGTGTCTCTGTCTGTCTGTTGATACATTCTTGTGAACACACTGGTAGAGATGGTACTGTACATGATAGAGACAACGCATGTTCCCCCATAAAGTAGATAATGTAATTCACTTTTGGAGCTCCTTGCTGCATAAATTTCCATATTATTTAGGAAAATGTATTTTATTGAAATTACTATAACTCGTTTATATGGCATTCGCAAGTGCTGCATTTTAGTAGTCATCGACTACTCCCAAAAAGCAGTCGACTAGTCACAGGAGATACAGTATATCATATTTTTTCGCCCAATAAAAATGATCAATTCTCATCAAAAAGGTGTCAAAAACAGTAGGCGGGACCAACCTGGGGTTGTATGAAATGGCAGTCCTCGATTGGCTCTGAGAGGCTGTTTACAAATGAGCCAATAAACCCCAGCAACTTGAACTCTGAACTGGAGATCCAGACTGTTTGACTGCAGTAACAACATAGACACGAGTCTTTCCATCTCTAATACCTTAAATTCTGTTGATTTAATATGGCATCATGTAGAAAATGATTGTTCAACAAATCTATGTTCACTGAATGAATGAATGAATTTATTCTTAAAACCACAGATGAATGATTGATCGACTATGATGCAGACTCTCGACTAGTGTTTTGATAGTCAACCAGTCTGTGAAACCCCTACTCATTTTACCGCGCGCGTTATGTGAACACAAGTGTGTTGACATAGAAATATTGCAAATTAATGCATTCATTTGATTAATTAATTGCCTCGTTGGCATAACTTGTCCATGAGAGAAGAAAATAGTTGCCTTAATATTTTCTTTATTATCTTGGGGGACACAATGTAATTTCAACACTACTTGCCAAAAATGTTATTTAAATGATTGATGAACTCGGGATCAACACTCAAAGTGACATGCCTCTGTTAATAATCATTCAATATAATGCGTTCATTATATGAGAGTAATCATAGGCATCGTAGGAATCTTGAGCTACTTTCACACATGAACTCCGGATCAGGTGAGGGTTGCTCCCCACTGAGCCTGCCCCGGATGATACGTGAAGTGTACCCTTTCAGACATGAGGCATGTTGCTTTCACACATGAGTAGCACCTCCGCAGAGTTTGTAAAGTAGAGAGGGGGCGGGGGTGGGGGAATTTGGGCATGACCACACAATGGGGAGTTGTGAAAACTAAAAATACATAATGGGCGATAACTGCCTAACGTTCACGGCATATAATCGTTTGCGCATAACGTTAGTAATTAATTAAACAACCTTACAACTCACGCCCAGATGCATCGATTTCCTCGAGTCGCAAGCACTACAAAGAATACAGGTCTTTGCTATGTTCAGTCCTAAAATGCATCAAACCTACTAGAATTATACAGAATACAGGAAGCTAGACGTTTTTACCTTCAAAATAAAATAAATGTTGTATTACTTAGTAACACAAAATCAGAATGGTCGACTCACTACGGGTTAAAATTGACTTTTCGAAGGGAGCAGATATTCTTCCAGTTTATCTCTGTTCTGTATCTTTCGAAACACACACAAAAAAACATTACACGTGCATTTACTTTATTTAATTGCCATTATTGCGAAGGTTATACCCGGAAGTTTTCGTTTTATACTGCCTCACTTGACGCTACTTGGAATTTGCGGTTCTCCCCTTGAATCTTCACAAACGCTGTGTAAATGTTAAATCAAAGGCATGAACGCAACCAGATCCAGATACCCTACCTAGCGATGTCCAATACTGGGAAGGGGGACGACCCTCGCGTCCAAAAATGCTCATTAAATGTGTGTGCTGTGCGAAGCTATGCAGAAAGGAAATCGGATCAGAGCCATGAGCCTTTCAATCCAGCAACATGGCACAGTCGCACACGGAGCATGTTTGAGGCGCTTCATTCGAAAAACTGAGACAGCATCATGTTTTTTTGCTCGCTCATTCACATCGATTATTTATATAATAATAATCTGTCACGCTGGCTTTCTGTCTGTCCTCATGCACTCACTGAGCTGACTACTTCACGGAGCTCTGGGGTGGGGGGGGGGACAATCCGCCCCTGTGTGTAGGGCAGGGGCTACACTTCCCTGCGGCTAGGAGGAGGATCGCGGGAGCGTGCATACCCCCCCAAAACGTGTTCGATCCGGATGCCATCTAGATAACTGCTGAATTCCAGGCATGTGTGAAAGTGGCTTTGGGCATAAAGCAGCTCTTGCTGCCAACCCCGGGTACTGACCAAACTGGTTCATAACATTCCCCTTGTCTCTTGTTATCTCTTGTTTTACAGAGCAATTTGTCAGTGTGGAAGTATAAAGAAACCCAATATGAGCTGCAGATTTTTTAAGTAAATAAGGTGGATAAAATATTGTGATCAGATGTAGACTGCACTGAGTCATCATCATTGTGTTTTATCTTTTTTTAAAGGAGAAATAATCAGGGTATTCAAACTGAATGGAGGATATGATTAGTGATCTAATACAGGTATTGTTTCCCTCACCCATAATGGCAAATTATATAATTGGTCTTTTTAGATTTATAATAGTCTAAACATAGAAATGAGAGCCATTTTGGAACTGGGACTGGAAAAAGGGCTCGCACCAAAAATACTTCCTCCCCTGATGTACTACAAAACACCCAGGGGAAAACACTGAGAGAGGAACATGTGCAGAATAAACAGGTCCTTAAAGATGCTATTCCAGGGCAAATGTCAGACCAGTAAACTATATGGAAGTGAAGGCTTATCTATCCCTGAAAATCTCCAGGGTTCCATGTACTGACCAGGCGATGACATCCTCATAGTATTTCACACATTCCAGCCCCCCTACTTTGGCAACGAGTGACCCCCCCCCAAATTGACCTCCCCTCCACCCTGGTACTGCTGAGATCGGCTGTCCAACTTCAGCCTGAACTATAGTCGACAAAGCTGTTACCATGATCTTCACATTTGAGGACACAAATACTTTCGTTTCTATCTTCAGTTTGAGCTCTGAAAGCAATGAAATGTGACAAGATCATCCCTTTAAATACGTAATTTTTTTTCACTTGCAGTACTGAATGCCCATTCTCTCTCTCTCTCACACACACACACACACACACACACACACACACACACACTCTCTCTCTCTCTCTCGCTCACTCTCACACACACACACACACACACACACACACACACACACACACACACACACACACACACACACACACACACACACACTGTCTCTCTGAATGCCCATTCTCACTTAAATCCTTGCTCTCCACCTTTTAGTGTTCAGGAACGTGAGAAGCTCAAACAATCCACAGTGCCCCCTCATGGCAGGGCAAGACGATGTTCAGATTTGAGCTGATGGGAGCTGGCCTACACGACCTGACGCGCCGGACAAACATTTTGAAATGACGTTGGGGGTGGGGCCGGGCTCGGTCACGTTGTGCAGTTACTGTAGTGTGTTGTGTTGTTTTTGGCTTCACCTCATGCTCTCAGTGTGCTGGAGTTGTTATTTAGTATGTTACTGATAGCACCTGTCCTGAACGCAACCCCCAGTGTTGCGCAACACTGAAACTGAAGCTTAACTACTGTAGTTACTGTAGCAAGGATGGAGAAAGACGTGAAAGAAAATGGGCTCATCATCAGGGAAGTTTAAAACTAACGTTACCAAAAACAATGCAGGGAAACCGATGGTATGGAAGCATTTACATGTACACTCGGGATACAGCTATCTTTAGGCTGCTCGTAGCCTATTTGCTGTTGTTGGTTTGGTCACGTCGGTCATCTGCAACGTTATTTTTGCGGTGCCAAACTCCCTCATATCCATCTATTCATTTTCTAAAGCCAATTGTTTGCAAAACCTTGTAAGTGCGCCTGCTTGGTGCCAAATTCATTGTCTAATCACTGAATGTCTGCTCGGCTCCGGTAAAAAAAAAAAAAACTCGGGAGGCAGTCGGACTCGGACAGAATAAACTGAACACCTGTCGAACTCGGGCCGGGCTGGACCAATACTGTCTCGGGCTCGGGTACCGGTTCAGACAGAAAGCCCAGTTCTAGTGGGAAGTCCCAAGGAAAGGATTTGGCTGCACAGGGTTAGAGGTGACCCCCGCAAACTGCCTCCCCCCCCCCCTCCCCTCTGAGTCACCCGAACACAAGCAGACCACTTGTCACAGTGATTTTCCTTCAGGGTCGAACGTGCTGCGGTGGCACATGGACACAAACAAAGTAGCACATCAGACACACAGAGCCCAAACCATGTTGCGTCTGAAAAGGTTCCTCAGAGGGGGCAGTACAACATATCTGTTGTAACAAGTGAAGTTTTGTCAGTAATCGAATAGATACAAGGGTGAAAGACGAGCATTTCTAGAAATTTGCTACGACAGAGCACTGTCTGTTACTATGTCATTCTTTTGCTCAGACGTAACGGTGACGTATTGAGATGAACAACAGCAATGCACGCTGCTTGTCATGTGAAGGGAAATTATTTTTATATGACCCCAGATCATGAAGAAAAACAGTTGGGGTTTCGCACTGATTAGGACTGTCTTGGACTCAGAATTCTGTCAGTCGAATCGGATTTGGCTGTTAAATACAAATATTCCACTTTTTTATTTATTTATAAGACTATCTGGCAATCAGAAAATCCAAGCAATTCTATGTAAAATCCAACATTCAGCCAGCACCCCCATATAGTCGGAATGGAATAACCACATTTTGCGACTATTCGACTGTGAGATTGGCAGTCACATCTGGTTCCTTCGAACGAATCGTCGCCTATTCTGGGTCACCCCTAGCACTGATAGGAATGCAATATTCTTCTGAATGCTTTGGGTACAATATCGCTTTCATTTTCCCAGCCTTTTAGTATTCTGCATCCATACCACACACACCTCACACACGCGCACGCACGCACACACACACACACACACACACACACACACACACACACACACACACACACACACACACACACACACACACACACACACACACACACACACACACACACACACACACCTCCAAATTCACAACATGCTTCAGCCTTCATCTTTTTGTCCCCACATGCTGGATAATGGCACAATGGAGCAAGTAAAGAAGTACTGAGCTTGATTAGCATGCTGTATTGATCTAATGCAACTATGTGGATTTGGGCTGTAAATGCTCTTTGTATGTATTTGTGGCTCATATTTAACAATGTTTCAACTTTTTTAGATGCTGTGGTGAGTAGGGTTGTCAAAAGTATCGATACTATCAAAAAGTATCAATACTGAAAATTTGAAATGGATACAATACTCATTTGCAACAGTTTCGATACCATCAGTGCTTTCTTTTAATGAAAAATCACAGATTTTCCCCTCCCTATCAGTGGCGGGTATCTGTTGCTTCAACAAGCTAAACGTGTTCTGATGGTTAGAGCAGGGCTAATCTGCTGTCTAAATTCTAAGTTTTATCAGGCTGTGCCTAGATTATGGAGAAGTGTGCGTGTCCGTCCATCTGTCTAACTTTTTTTATGCCTCTTGATGTGTCGTCATCCCCCCTTCCCCTGGTATCGAAAATGGTATCAAGTATGGATTTTTCCTGGGTATCGGTAACGAAGTAGAAATTATAGTATCGTGACATTCCTAGTGGTGAGAATGAGTACATGGTTCATGCCTTGGATTGCTTAAGCCATGATCCCACAGTCTGTGATTTGAACACAAAGCCATTCGTGGTTCAGCCTCTGCATGTACTGTAGGCATACAGTATACTGTACTGTATGTCTTTTTTGCCTGGCGTTTCTGTGTTGGCAGACTCTGCAAGCAGGGCTCTAGGAGGTGTTATAGGTAAGACCAACGTTTTGAGGGATTTAGGCCACCTTACCTATTCAAAACTGTATCACACCTGTGTGTGCCCTGTGTTAGATTATGTTTCTGGTGTTTGGGGTGTTAAACGATTTTTGTTAAGCGAGCGTGTCCAGAACCGGGCAGTTCACTTTTTTTTGGGGTCTTCACAAATATGCTCCTCTTCCGGCAGTTAGTGGAGAAATGGGGTGGGACCCTTGTGTGGTCAGATGGAAAGCCAGCATGGTGAACCTCTGGAACAGACTGCTGGACCTACCAACCAACAGGGTTGCTAGTCAGATTTTCTTCTGGGACCTGTCTGTTGAAGGGGAGTGGGTCTCAGAAATGTCAGACCTGTTTCAGGAGTGTGGTTTTGGAGAATATTACTCTCAAAGAATGTGTATAAATGTAGAGCTGTTTAAATCTCAGATCCGTGCTAACTGGTTACAGTCTTGGACTGAAGAAATTTGGCAGAAGCCAAAATTAAGAACTTATTGTTTATTTAAAAATGAATTTAAATGTGAAAAATACGTTATGTTTAATTTACCTAAAAGCAAGAGGTCCTTATGTGCTCAGTTAAGATGTGGCATCCTGCCTTTACATATTGAAACAGGCAGATACAGAGGGACGGTGGAGGAGGATAGGATTTGTGAATATTGTGAGTTGAAGGAAGTGGAGAATGAATTTCATTTTATTTTGTACTGCCCATTGTATCATGACTTACGAGAGATACTATTTAAAAAAGTTCACTCCCCTGAGCTAAACCTGTTAGACTTTGAAGAAGGAGCCATACTTGAATTTCCTTTTGACAACATCTTTGCTTTTTCCGAATATATTTCATATGCGTGGGATAGGAGGAAAAAGATGACATATGATAGATACTTCATATATTTTACTTACTACATATTGTAGTTAAATCTGTGTTTTGTTGTCCATTTCCTGAGTGTACTGTTTCGCTGTCTGATGGAGTATGCACCGGAATCGGTATGGTAATTACTTTATGTTGATGTGTCTGATAATCCCATGTGGGATGGGTCATGTAATTTGTCCTGACACGTAAATAAAACTTTCATTCATTCATTCATTCATTCGTAAGTGTGTGTAACATTGTTAATTTATTGACAGTCTTGCATTCAGGATTGTGATTCTGTTGGTGAAGAGGTTTTGGTCGCTGTCAGTAATGTGCCTGCGAACAAAATGTAGTGTTCATTGTTCAGTTCATATCATCATCCAACTGATTTTTATAGTTCAAAGTTCAAAATGGAAATGGAATTATCTTTATAGCATCACCACAGCACAATAACTTCTATGTCAATTTTAGGGGGTTAACAAAAAGATTTCATTAAATCCCAGATCTTTCTTTTATACTTGTTCTAGGGTTCTGGGGGCTGGGACAACATGGGAGAAATGCTCTCTCTTTTTGAGGGAAACATTGTCTCTTTTCACAATTGTTGCAGTTCAATTTGTTCGAGTGGCATTACACCCACTAGCTTGTAATGCCCTGTGTTTTATTCATTTCATAGTCCACCCCCCCTGCACTTCTGCTTTTGGATTCATTGTTGTACCAACATTGTAGACATTGCAGACATGTTTTTCCCAGAGTAAAGATAACATACAGCTCATCTCCTGTGGTGGGAACATTCCCCAACCCCTATAATAAATCTGACCAGCTCTTTCATACATGCTATTCCAATAACAGAACTGATGCTGCGCTTAATCCAAGTTATTAATGTGTTGTGAGGCTATAAAAGAGTCGTTTACATATCAATTGCACAAGATGGAGCTACTAGGATGAGACTTGTAAAGGGTTTACTACAGTACTCCCCTCTACAGGTCCTACTCTTCAACAATCTATGCGTTCTTGCCTATAATTTATCAACTGGAACATAAATGCCTCTGGAAGCCCCCCTTGATGCGATTAAGAGCCGACAAAAGTCACATTGAGTGCTCGCTGCTCGCCTGCTGCTGGGAGGCGTCATGTGAGATTCCCTTCCATATTGTGACCGCTCCAAGTGGCATTCTTCCGAGTCGTTCATTCTGCGCCCCATTAGCCCCGGCTAATGCTAATGCTAATGCTAACCACACGTTTCTGAGTATTAATCTGAGTTTTCACCTAAAATAACAGTCGCAGGGTAATCCCGCTGACTCACTCACTAATAGGTGCCTTAATCTCCCAAGCCTCGTGTCCCGCCGCCCACCGAGTGTAGCCTATATTCAGTTGGGTTGAGTGTGTGTGTGTGTGTGTGTGTGAGTGTGAGAGAGAGAGAGAGAGAGAGAGAGAGAGAGAGAGAGAGAGAGAGAGAGAGAGAGAGAGAGAGAGAGAGAGAGAGAGAGAGAGAGAGAGAGAGAGAGAGAGAGAGAGAGAGAGAGAGAGAGAGAGAGAGAGAGAGAGAGAGAGAGAGAGAGAGAGAGAGAGAGAGACTAGTGGTGTTAGAGAGCATAGGTCTCCATGTCGGCCTTGACCCCGGCACTACGTGCGCCCAGCAGCAGGCCTAATCAAAGCCAGTCATAATAGAGTTAGCTGGGTCATGTGCTGGAAGCAGGATTAAGAGCAGGAGGCCACACAGGCCACTACATCCAGCTTAAGGTGGAGACACACCAGGAAGAACAGAAAGGACCCGCGGCAGCTACAGCCCGGCCGACACGTCGCCTCACGTCTCCTCCTGTGTCCTCCTGTGTCGCGGCCGAAAAGTTGCATCTGAAGTGAACACACCGAAAACACGACAGCCGACGGCAGGGGTGCCGATTTATGTCTGTGCCAGTGGGTGCCCATGCTTGCGCATGCTTGCGTCCGTCGCCCAACCCGCTGATTCATGAACCAAAGCAGCGTTTGCCGACCATTTCTCTCACTTAATCGGTTACTTCTAATCGAGAACATGTCTGATAAAAAGTTGCCCTGGCGTATATCGGCACACGCAGAGTTGAGCTGACGGAAACAAACACACACGGATGCATTCTCTCGCCCATGCTCCGAAAACAAGTCGCTCCCCTACAAACACAACATATTAGAGCATATTTCTACACCATTAATCACACTACTACCTCTCCTCTCTCACACAGTCCCATGTGCTGTTTGTGCTGCTTTTGAACACTCGCTAATGCCAGCAGCACCCAGTAACACTCTTTTAATCCAGTATGCGCGGCCGGTGCCAACACAGTGGATTACCAAGTCTCAACAGTGGACAAAGAGAGACGAAAGGAAAGTTCTGATAGTCTTGGCACTGCTTTGTGTTCAGAGAGCCAAACAATTATTTTCCAATTCGCCTCCACACACCTAGGATGAGGAGGAGACACAGAAGATCTGAGTAGGGAACTAAACACCTGTTCAATGACACCTGAAAGCCCCCACAAATCAGGACTTTATTACTCCCCCCCCCAACCGCCCCCCCCATGGACATTATCTGTCACTTTAAAATCATTTTTACTTTGCACTTTTATTATTTGAGATTGCTTTCTGTATTGCTTTATCTTCTGCTGTCAATGTGACCGCTGCGCTGCATACTTACACTAAGTCAAATTCCTCCTTTGTAATCTATTGACTCACTATGGCTATTAAAATATATCTTGAATCTTGAAGAGGACGAGGAGGAAGACGAGGAGTGGAGGGGACCTGTTTGGCTATGGGCACCGTCCTGTGCTGACTCGTGTGAGAGAACTGGAACCATCTGGCCAGAGCTGGGTAAGGGAGGGGGAGAGCTGGGTAAGGGAGGGGGAGAGAGGAGGCCAGAGCTGGGTAAGGGAGGGGGAGAGAGGAGGCCAGAGCTGGGTAAGGGAGGGAGAGAGAGGAGGCCAGAGCTGGGTAAGGGAGGGGGAGAGAGGAGGCCAGAGTTGGGTAAGGGAGGGAGAGAGAGGAGGCCAGAGCTGGGTAAGGGAGGGAGAGAGAGGAGGCCAGAGCTGGGTAAGGGAGGGAGAGAGAGGAGGCCAGAGCTGGGTAAGGGAGGGGGAGAGAGGAGGCCAGAGCTGGGTAAGGGAGGGAGAGAGAGGAGGCCAGAGCTGGGTAAGGGAGGGAGAGAGAGGAGGCCAGAGCTGGGTAAGGGAGGGGGAGAGAGGAGGCCAGAGCTGGGTAAGGGAGGGGGAGAGAGAGGAGGCCAGAGCTGGGTAAGGGAGGGGGAGAGAGGAGGCCAGAGCTGGGTAAGGGAGGGGGAGAGAGGAGGCCAGAGCTGGGTAAGGGAGGGGGAGAGAGGAGGCCAGAGCTGGGTAAGGGAGGGGGAGAGAGGAGGCCAGAGCTGGGTAAGGGAGGGGGAGAGAGGAGGCCAGAGCTGGGTAAGGGAGGGGGAGAGAGAGGAGGCCAGAGCAGGGTAAGGGAGGGGGAGAGAGGAGGCCAGAGCTGGGTAAGGGAGGGAGAGAGAGGAGGCCAGAGCTGGGTAAGGGAGGGGGAGAGAGGAGGCCAGAGTTGGGTAAGGGAGGGAGAGAGAGGAGGCCAGAGCTGGGTAAGGGAGGGAGAGAGAGGAGGCCAGAGCTGGGTAAGGGAGGGAGAGAGAGGAGGCCAGAGCTGGGTAAGGGAGGGGGAGAGAGGAGGCCAGAGCTGGGTAAGGGAGGGAGAGAGAGGAGGCCAGAGCTGGGTAAGGGAGGGAGAGAGAGGAGGCCAGAGCTGGGTAAGGGAGGGGGAGAGAGGAGGCCAGAGCTGGGTAAGGGAGGGGGAGAGAGAGGAGGCCAGAGCTGGGTAAGGGAGGGGGAGAGAGGAGGCCAGAGCTGGGTAAGGGAGGGGGAGAGAGGAGGCCAGAGCTGGGTAAGGGAGGGGGAGAGAGGAGGCCAGAGCTGGGTAAGGGAGGGGGAGAGAGGAGGCCAGAGCTGGGTAAGGGAGGGGGAGAGAGGAGGCCAGAGCTGGGTAAGGGAGGGGGAGAGAGGAGGCCAGAGCTGGGTAAGGGAGGGGGAGAGAGGAGGCCAGAGCTGGGTAAGGGAGGGGGAGAGAGGAGGCCAGAGCTGGGTAAGGGAGGGGGAGAGGAGAGAAAAATAGAGGGAGGGTCAAGGGTAACATGACTCCCACACACGGCAACATGGAGACAGTTGAGAGAAAGAGAATAATACCAGACTACAAGCCTAATAAAAAGCCACACTAATTGGTAGGTACGGATCCCACTTGTTTGGTCAGTCATATGAGGTGAAGGCTAAGCTTTTTGGCAAAAGCTGACCCCCTACTATCGACAATTATGTTTGGTTCCCCATGCTTCTTTGTGGCTCATTTTGATTGGTCAATTAGGCCCCCGTTGTGTGCTGGGTTTATTCTCAGAGGTGACTAATACTTTCTGCCAGTCTATAAGTATTATTTTGAGCACGGCATCCTTTGTGTGACTGCTGTTTTAGCGTTAGTGGCTTTTCATGCATTGCTGTGTGTGTGTGTGTGTGTGTGTGTGTGTGAGAGAGAGAGAGAGAGAGAGAGAGAGAGATTGTGGGGCATTGTGTTTGGCTTAGTTTTGCGTTGCGGGCCATGCCTCAATGTTTCTATAGGACAGTTTTAAAACCGCAGGTTATTACTATATACCGTATAGTAATACAATGGGGTTATATTTCTGCTAAGTGCTCAGTTGACTGTTATTATATCTTTGTCAAGTGTTTGGTTTTGCATTACATATTGTTCATGGGTGTCGTTTTTGTCCTTTTTGGACATTTGAGAATCCACCTCTGACAAAACCGGATGTTAGGGTTGTATGTGTCTGTCTCAGTTACAGTTGTACAACCACACTGGTGGAGGGGAGTTGCCTCAGTCACTTTGACCATTTCGTGTGGAGGGAGTCAATCTCTGGTCCAGTCTGGAATGAAACCAGAGAGACTTGACATTAAAAGAGTATTTAAACATGAGGCTTACTCAACACCAAAAGCCTGAGGGGGGCTTGATCGTTTGTTGTTGTAACACGGCCTGCCTCGGTGTAGTTAAAGACTGGGATACTTCTTCAATAGTCTAGACTGCAATTTCCTTTTTTCTCTCCTTTGTTTGTCATCATCATAGGGGATTAGAGACATTCAGGGCTGTATATTACATTTTGCTCTTGACAGCTCTTTTAGTGCTAAGTAGGTTTGGCAACTCAACAGTTACACCACCTCCTGTCATTCATTACCAGTTAAAATGAGGCTGATGGTACGCAGGCTATTACATGCATTAGTGCCTACTGCCTACAGCAGGGATACTCAACTTGCTTTGCCTGGGGGCCACTTTCATGAAATGATAGCCAGTTAATAAACAATCAATATACATTTTTCTGTAGCGGATTGTAGGTTTTTGGGGTGTCAGCCGGAGTTTAGTCTGACAATGTTGTGCACACCGGATAGTTAGTTAGGTTAAGTACATACATAAGTGCCTGGGTAGCGAGCAGACGGCGGTATTTGACAATTTAGCAGCTAAATCATAGGTTATTGAAAGATATTCCATATTCCAGACTGAAATGCTATAACAGAAGTGGAGTATTGGCCAGAATGACATGAACATTTGGACACTTATTCAGCGGGTGTCTTGCATGTTGCGTTCAGGTGCAATTCCATCGCGGGCCGCATGTGGCCCGCGGGCCGCCAGTTGAGTATCACTGGCCTACAGTATACTGCAGCCATAATTTTATTTGTAGCCAGGTATCTGATCATTACTATATTTTTTTTTTTTCAGTTTTCAGTACGCAAAACGCCTCTGCCTTCTTTCGTGAATATGGTTGTTTGTACCTGCTGCCAGAAGGAGGACTTTTGTTTCCCTCAAAGATGCTCTTGAAGAATTTGACTTGTAGATGGGAAGTCATTATAATGAACTTAAGGCTATTTTACTCCAGTGTTTACCAACATTTAAGCAGACCTTTTACAGCCTCACATCTGATGTTAAAATTGGCTAAGTGGGGCAGCAGCGGTGTGTGTCACAATTGTGATGTCATCAGTGATATCATCAGTGATGTCACTTGAACAATTGTGATGTCATCAGTGATGTAGTGGTGGGAGTATAAGGGGCCCTTTACACAAGCACAGCTTCTGGAAGAAACGACACAATAGCGTTTCCTTCACACCTTTCCTTCACACCTTCTCCCTGTTTACATGAGCGCTGTTGAATTTTTAAAACGCCGTAATGTACATGCCAGGTCGCTAGGTGGCAGTGTGATCACCTTATTCTTTGCCCATACAAGGACGCTTCTGCATGACGTCATTTCGTAATCGTCTTATCGGCTTTAAACACGGAAGTAGAGTACGCCTACCGCAGTGCATAGACTTGCCAAAAAGCTGTTTTTCAAGCTAAAAAAACCCCAAACTGTTTTAAAGTTTTAATATTTGTCGGGTGAGAACGTAACACATATGTGACCAGTTTATCAGAATAACGCCTATTGGAAATCTTTAACGAGCAGCGAGGACCGGGAGCGCTGACTGTGATCTGTCAAACCCTACTGTAGTTAGGCTACTGGCAGTGAGAAAACACTGTCGACGTGCTTTTGTAACTAACGTTAAATGCCAACTGGGTACAGCCATCGGCTCCTCGCAGCAGTAACATTATGAACATGTAACTGAAGTTGCAGTGTAGCTTAATTCTGAATGTTGCCAAACTTCATTCATACTGACGTTTTATTTGAAAATGGTTGCCAACTCGCGCACGGCTATGGCGTAATTGCGTGTGCAGGCACGTCAGAGTTTCTGAAATGTGCCGTCTCAAAGCGATTACATGGAGCTATCAGTGGGGAGCGTACCAAAGAATTCCACTCTGGAGGGTGGTTTCAAAATGTGTCGTTTCCTAAGCGCGAATTCGTCGTCGCCGTCTAAAAGGGAGGCACTAACGATAAAATAATTCCCCGTCACCATAGGAAACCGTCCTCGTGTAAAGGGCGGAGAAGAGGACATCTGTCACGATTGTGATGTCATCAGTGATGATGTCATCAGTGATGTCACTTGAACAATTGTGATGTCATCAGTGATGTACAGAGCCAGATTTAGGCCAGCAGCCAGCTGCCTAGCAAAAATATGTTGCAAATCACCTTTCTAGATACGTGTATATCAACGTTATAGAGTATGCTATTGAAATAGCACAGTGGCCAGTGCCAAGTGGTCGGGGTGTATGGAGTATGGAAACACTTGACACAAACATCAAAATTCCATGGGAGTAATAAGTAGGGAGAAGAGGACAAGTTAAGGGGCGGGGACAGAATGTAGGGGAACAGTGGATGGATAAATCCAGAAGGAGGCGGTAATGCAACATAAAGGATGCCAACTGCCATAAATCACCACAGAAGTTAAGGGGAAAAGGTCATTTCTCCAGAGTCTCCACCCTAGAAATCGAGCGAGATTTCTCATTACATTAAATTAATATAACCATCCTGCTTGCATAACAACCTCAATGGACTACAAAGATAAAATAAATCATAAATCCGGCTGTGTAAACAAAGCCAGGTAAGTACAGTGACTTTGTCCTATTAAAGTGAGACGTCTCAGTGTTGTCTTATGAATAGAGCGCAGCAGGAATGAGTCCTAACGGCGCAAACACACTGGAAACGGAAGCGGTGCTGCGCATAAATTCAGCTGGAGCAGGAGCCTGGCCATGCACACCTGAAGCAAAGTGTTCAGCTGGAGCAGGAGCCTGGCCATGCACACCTGAAGCAAAGTGTTCAGCTGGAGCAGGAGCCTGGCCATGCACACCTGAAGCAAAGTGTTCAGCTGGAGCAGGAGCCTGGCCATGCACACCTGAAGCAAAGTGTTCAGCTGGAGCAGGAGCCTGGCCATGCACACCTGAAGCAAAGTGTTCAGCTGGAGCAGGAGCCTGGCCATGCACACCTGAAGCAAAGTGTTCAGCTGGAGCAGGAGCCTGGCCATGCACACCTGAAGCAAAGTGTTCAGCTGGAGCAGGAGCCTGGCCATGCACACCTGAAGCAAAGTGTTCAGCTGGAGCAGGAGCCTGGCCATGCACACCTGAAGCAAAGTGTTCAGCTGGAGCAGGAGCCTGGCCATGCACACCTGAAGCAAAGTGTTCAGCTGGAGCAGGAGCCTGGCCATGCACACCTGAAGCAAAGTGTTCAGCTGGAGCAGGAGCCTGGCCATGCACACCTGAAGCAAAGTGTTCAGCTGGAGCAGGAGCCTGGCCATGCACACCTGAAGCAAAGTGTTCAGCTGGAGCAGGAGCCTGGCCATGCACACCTGAAGCAAAGTGTTCAGCTGGAGCAGGAGCCTGGCCATGCACACCTGAAGCAAAGTGTTCAGCTGGAGCAGGAGCCTGGCCATGCACACCTGAAGCAAAGTGTTCAGCTGGAGCAGGAGCCTGGCCATTCACACCTGAAGCTTCAGCTGGAGCAGGAGCCTGGCCATGCACACCTGAAGCAAAGTGCTCTGTTTTGCTCCAAACTTTGGTTAATCACGGACCTTATTTCAGGCATCTAACCAAAAAGCCCATTCAAAAGTCCCATTGACTTCCAGACGAGGCCGAGGGAACCCAGTGCCATGCTAACTTCCGGGTTGGGCCTGCAAAAACACCTTGTCCCTGCGGCACTCTATTGGTGATGGTGATGGAGGAGATCTTTCCAATCACTCATCACATTGCCCTAGTTAGTGTAAATCGGCCTGTAGAAAAAAGTGCAGTGAAAACTATTGATCGAGCCACAGGCACACATGCATTTATAACAGATTGCCTGCTTGTAACGCCGTTCAGAGGCGATCTGAAGGATTACCCAACGTACTTGCTTCTTGACAACCTGACTTAGTGCTGCAATGCAGAACCAGAGCAGGGGAGAGAGGAACTAGAATGAGTGAGAGGATTGACGGAGATGTGTGTGGGCATGTCATGCAGACAGACATGTGTGTGTGAGTGTGTGTGTGTGTGTGTGTGTGTGTGTGTGTGTGTGTGTGTGTGTGCACGTGCACGTGCGTGTCATGCAGACGTGTACAGAACTAGAACATGTGCAGACAGTGCTGAGAGACATGCCCTTTGCAGTCATCTGCACTGTTGTTGTCATTCTTAAGGGACCCCCTCCTGCCTGTGGAGGCTGACTGATCTCAAGAGTTGGTGTGTGTGTGTGTGTGTGTGTGTGTGTGTGTGTGTGGGTGTGTGTGTGTGTGGGTGTGTGTGTGGGTGTGTGTTTGTATCAGGGGTCTAAGAGACAGTGCCACCCTGCTGCGAAGCACAGAGTCGGAGGAAGCAGGTGCAGCTGACGCACATAGGCTTTTGAGCAGGCAGGGCCAGTTGAGGGAGAGAGAGGGAAAGAATGAGTGAGTGAGTGAGAGAGAGAGAGAGAGAGAGAGAGGGAGAAGACCGAGGAGAAAGCCACAGGAACTCGTCAAACACAAGGTCAGACCTCTGTACAATACGGCACGATTTAATTTATGGCCCCTTTTCTAGTCCTCGTGCTCTGAGCAGCATGTGAGAAAGAGGGGTGCTTGGGAACAGAGTCTGAACTTCACCAGCGACACCAGACACACTGCATGATCTTCCATGGTGTACGTGAGTAATGAGTGTTACTAAGTATCTATATTATAAGTATATAAGTTAATGAGTGCAAAGATTGTGCTGAGCTCAAGCAAGAAACTGCCTGATTCCAGTGTTAACTTAAAAAGAAAAAGCATTAAGATGATCTGACTGTCTTGTATTTTGCGTCTTGCATCATAACTATTTATGGGTTATTTTGCTTCGATTTTTATAATGTGTACAATTTTAAAATGTTTCGATTATTAATGTAATTTGGAATGTATTTGTATTTTTCTGATCCGAAATAAGCTAAACTAAAAGGTCTTGCAATCAGGGTTTGGATCAAACAAGTTTCCCAAGAGCCTGAAATGATCTGAGTCTTTCCATATTTCTGATAGACCAGCTCAATGGAAAAGCTGTGTCTTAGGCAGCCAGTGTGAAGGACAGTGCTTGGTATGGGTTTGGAAGCTGTAGTAGCATTGTCAGTGAGTGTCGTGACTCGTGAGGAACTGCTGAAGAGAAGATGCTCTCCAGCTCCAGAGACGAGCTTGCAGGTCGACCGACGCCAGCTTCTCTTCATTGTGTGGTGGAGAGCTGCCTGTCTGCTGGAAAGCATCTCTTTGAAAGAGGCGAGTGTGGCCGAGAGAGCGAGGTAGAGAAAGTGAGTGCTGGCTCATAGCCAATGAAGGATGTAGCGATTGCGTGTGCACGTGTGATGATGGGCCAGTGTGTTAGCAAGAAGAATGTTGGCCCAACTATAATGTCATCACATTAGCCTCATAGAGGCGTGTCTAATCCAGAGACGACTCGTTCCCTCAGCGTGTCCGGCCTGTCGGCACTGAACAGGTGTATCATCATCACTTAGGTACAGTGATCCACCAATAACTTCTCATGTTACAAATGCAGTGCCGTGACTGGAGCAACGAGGGGGAAGTGAGTGCTCTGAATGCCCTTGATCTGTCTGCATGCCTTTCTCTAGCTGTAGAACACATCCACACATGGGTCCACCTCCTCTCCGTCTCCTCGTCCCCCCCCCCCCCCTTCTCCCCCTTGGTTTATCCTCCTCCACAGTCATTGGCTGCCTCCGCTCCATCTGTCCATCCTCCCTGCACGCAGGCAGCCAGTCAGCGGTTCACCCCGGCCCCTCCGACATTGCTCATTGGCTGCCGTGTGCTGTGATGCAGATGCGGATGCTTTCCTTTAAGAGGCAGTCTAGACTGAGCTGGATGTGCTGCTGCTCTCTCGCTCTCCTGCAACACAGACACAACCTGCTGATTCCTCTTCTCTCAGCCTCTCCTCTTCTCCCTCACTCCTCCTCTCTGCCTCCATCACTCACTCTTTCTCTCTCTCTCTCTCTCGCTCCCCCTCTCTCTGCTCATCGTCTCGTTCACAGTCAATCACACGCTCACCCACATTTTATTGCCGTGTGTCCATCTTTGGCTTTTTCAACCTGCCATTTTCCTCTGGCGGTGTTTCTCCCTCATACAGTCAGTTCCTCTCTGGCATTCATTCGTTTCCTCCACCACCTTCTCTCCCACCTGCCACTGATGTGAGGAGGCATGTGTGGCATGAAGGTGAGTAGAGTTGATTGGTCGAGCTGTTTCTCTCAGTGTCTAGGTATGCCTGTGTGTCTCTCTCTCTCTCTCTCTCTCTCTCTCTTAACTTTGTATGCCATCTGGCAGATGCGTGCAGCCTGTGTCCTTGGCGGTACGGAGTGCAGTTGCGAATGCTTCAGGTGTAACAATTAGCCAATCCGGATGCCTCGTGAGTCATCATCTGACACTGCATGCATGTTCTAGTTCTGGTCCATGCAGCATGGAGGGGGGGTTGGGGGGGTTAGTGTGTGGATAGTGCAGCCGCGTGTCAATGCAGACTGTTGCTCGTGACAGGGTGTTTTGCAGCAGCTCTGCTGCAGTGGAATCTGAGGCAAATTTAAAAAGCATTGTACAGAAACGGCAGCAAACAACAGAGAGACAAAGTCAGAAGTGATCGTTGTGAAGTGAGAAGAGACACTTCAGATTTTGCCACAGTGCACAACTCGTGTCCCCAAAGGTTGATGATGTCAAATATTCTGCCCAGGTAGACGAGGTAGTGCTGTAGTCTGCCCAGGTAGACGAGATAGTGCTGTAGTCTGCCCAGGTAGACGAGGTAGTGCTGTAGCTGGGTAGTGCTGTAGTCTGCCCAGGTAGACCAGGTAGTGCTGTAGTCTGCCCAGGGAGACGAGGTAGTGCTGTAGTCTGCCCAGGTAGACCAGGTAGTGCTGTAGTCTGCCCAGGGAGACGAGGTAGTGCTGTAGTCTGCCCAGGTAGACCAGGTAGTGCTGTAGTCTGCCCAGGGAGACGAGGTAGTGCTGTAGTCTGCCCAGGTAGACGAGGTAGTGCTGTAGTCTGCCCAGGTAGACGAGGTAGTGCTGTAGTCTGCCCAGGTAGACCAGGTAGTGCTGTAGTCTGCCCAGGGAGACGAGGTAGTGCTGTAGTCTGCCCAGGGAGACGAGGTAGTGCTGTAGTCTGCCCAGGTAGACGAGGTAGTGCTGTAGTCTGCCCAGGTAGACGAGGTAGTGCTGTAGCTGGGTAGTGCTGTAGCCCAGGTAGTGCTGTAGCTGTAGTTGTATCTGGCACCATTTCATTTTTCTCCACATGTATTGAACTGTTTCCTTCCTCACACCTTGAATTTGTCCTTTGCTGGGACATTATGATGTAATAGTTCATCACAGTAAACATAAAGCCTTAATTTGGTTTTGTCATAGTTTCTGTTTGATCATTATTTCATTGTGCTCGAGTTGAGTGATTTCATGTCATGGATGCTGTCATACACACCATAGAATTAGGTTACTGCCTGCTTATTGTCAGTCAGCTGACACCCACAGGAGGATATGGAAGTCTCCTGGAAATAATCCCTCAAAAACCTTACAAACCGGACAGTACATGCCAGATTCATGGCTTGTTAGTTGGGACAGCAGTTAATTTCAGGCAAGGTTTGAAACTGGGAAGTTGTATTTTAAAAATGCCCCCCCCCCCAAAATGAGTGAAGGTTAAAAAGTCGAATTACCTTACCGAATTACCCTATGACATGCATTGAAACATGACTAGATGTAGACAGTAGTAAATGGGCTATAACCCCAAGAGACACTGGTTTCTCCTTTTAAGTTAAACGGTCACTAGTGGACAGCAAACAGAGATATGGAAAAAGCAAATATCTTTGGCAGGTCTAATTTTGTCTTGAGACTAACCTTGTTATGGATAACTAATCAAGGAAAGATAAACTGTTCAGTTTCTGTATGATTTTATGCAACATATTTTAATTAGACTTTCTCTATCTCATTTCATGAAAAGCTTAAAGTTCTTATGAGGTTCTAATTTCCAAGGATTAAACTCTCAGCAGTTACAAACTCCTAATCAATTCATTAATTGAACCAAGATAAGCAGCACGTCCAGGCCACACAGCTTGACTGTACAGCCTGGAGATGGTCAGGATTTCTCTATTGAAGGTTAAGTAGCCCTTGCTATCCTTGCAGGATACCATTAAAACAGGAGAGTTTAGCCATACATTTTAAGCTATAGTAGAACCACATTATATGCACCATAAACCCTTTATTTTCTGCTAACCCAAAACTCCATAACATATTAGGTGAAGTTTAAACTGGGTTTCAGCTTAATTTTCAGTTCTCATTAACACTTGGCATTTTATTGAATTTCCATCTAGATTCCTTGGTGTGTGTGTGTGTGTGTGTGTGTGTGTGTGTGTGTGTGTGTGTGTGTCCCAACAAGCCATGCTTGTTGCTGCGCTTACATAATACTGTTACGCCAGCATAACTGCGACGTCATGACGATATGAATATGAATTGTAACGCTATACCGACAACGATACGATGTGGCGCACCACTACTGTCAGTGGAAGACTGACCAACATACCAAACTACTCTAATGTACAAGTGTAAGCCCTATATATAGCCCTATAATAGTTTTGATGTGCACAGCTGAGAGTGGCGGTATGTGAACTTACAGTAGGATGTGCTCTTCAGAATGGTCCTGGTTTAACTGCAACTGTCCTGTTGAGTTTGCCCCTTGGGAAAAGCACAGACCTGATTCAAAAGTTCTGGGGTCGGTTGCACAAAACACCTTGAGTTAAGATTTTCCTTAAAGTCAGAGATAAGGTTTCCATAAAATAAAATTGGTCGCACAAAACACCCTTCTTCTCCTTCTTCGTCTTCTCCTTAAGGATAAACATTTTAAGGAAACATTAAGAAGACTTTAGGGTGTTTAGTGCAACCTATTTTGTTTTAAGGAAACCTTTACGTGGACTTTAAGGGAAATCTTAACTCAAGGTGTTTTGTGCAACCGGCCACTGGTTCTTGAAGAGCAGGTGCCCACACCTGTGTCATTCACTCGCTCTCAATTTTCCTCTCTTCCCTCTCACAATAACACACACACACACACACACACACACACACACACACACACACACACATTAGAAGTACTTTACTGTACAGTCTGTTTTGTCCAGTGGCGTGTGTGACAGTTGTACCTACAATAAAACGTTAAATGTAAGAATAAAACAAAGAAATACCTGTATGAATGTATAAATAGATGCGCAAAATCAATTAATAGGCACTTATTAAAAGGAACATTTTACAAACTGCCCTTGTTTTTCACACTATATCCCAATTTCAGATAGAGATTAGAGATATGGTTGAAAAGCGGAAAAGTTTTCCTTTTAACACGTTAACTGCCAGCGACGTATGCATACGTCAAAAAAAATCCAGCGCTTCACTGCCAAGGACGTATGGATACGTCAAAAAAATCGTTTTTTTTTTTTTGACGGTGGGGCGTTGATCAATCCCTTTTACGTCTCCTGTACAATTATTGGAGGTATTGAATGTGTATAATCTATTTTACCGACCCACTAAGTGTTGACAGTGCTCCCCCAGACGAGCGAAATCAAAGAAAAAGGGAGCAAGCCATTCAAGGAAATGGCTAGGCGATTTTACAGTATTACATTCTCATGAAAATGGTTGGGGGAAAACGCTCTCGTTTTCACGCTGATTGCTGGCGATGCGGGATTGCAAATTTACATAATACATTACAGGTGGAACACACTTTGAAACACGCAGCATAAATATGACCAGAATCGCAAAAGCTTCTCTCAACCAAAACTCCCAAGAAGCGAGCGAGTCCATGCCGACTTCCTCAAACAGCAGCCTGCAGACAGGCACAGGAGAGCAGCAAAAGCACTGAGACTGTGACGGCCGCTGCACCCAAGAAGAGGGAGGAGTTGAAGCAACTCTGCCTCTCGCTCTCTCCCTCTCTCTCTCTCTCTCTCTCTCTCTCGCTCTCTCTCTCTCCCTCCCTCCCTCTCTCTCTCTCTCTCTCTCTCTCCCTCTCCCCCTCTCACTAGGATTAAACCTAGTGCGTCTCCCTCCCGAGAGGGAGGGAGAGAGAGAGAGAGGGAGGGAGAGCGAGAGGGAGGGAGAGAGAGAGAGAGAGAGAGAGAGAGGGAGGGAGAGCGAGGGGAAGGGAGAGAGAGAGAGAGAGAGAGAGCGAGAGGGGGAGGGAGAGAGAGAGAGAGAGAGAGCCAAAAATGAATGGTTAAAGTGACAGCTCTATCGAATTTCACAAAAAGCCGTTTATCTCTGAATATTTGTTCTGATGCTAAAACCATGCTGTATTCAACTGATAATGCTTACATAACTACTAACTCTACAAACTAACTCTTTTAGACAGAGAAAGTACACATTCTATTAGTACTTTTGAGATATTGTATGTTCACAAACTCCAAGCAGAAAATAATCCTCGGCGCTTGTAAAATGAGCCACAATCCTCAAAAAAACGGCTTGGCAGAAGCTACCTACAGCAAGAAAAAAACGGCTGGCAGTCAATGTGTTAAATAACAAAAATTTGTTTTTGTTTATTTCATGTCAAAGTTATCCTTGGCAAAAGAATACAATTGGCCACTTATTGGTGCGGACCTTATAAGATGACATTTTGATGTTGCTTCTGACACAACACTGTGCTTTTAAGAGGCTGCTATTTGTGACATAATAGGGTGGGGGTGTCAAGTGAAATCTATGAAGGGGACTTGTTACCTAGGTGTGTAACTTGATTAACTTTTAGTTACAAATACTGTGATGGACATGACTTCATGACTTGGATGTGAGGCCGGTGTAGTCAGTAGGGAGACCGTCTTTCGACCAGATTCAAATCTTCCAGGTTAAAATCTTCCCGCTTCAAATCCTCCAGCTTCAAATCCTCCAGGTTCAAATCCTCCAGGTCAAATCTTCCAGGTCAAATCCTCCAGGTTCAAATCCTCCAGGTCAAATCCTCCAGGTCAAATCTTCCAGGTTCAAATCCTCCAGGTCAAATCTTCCAGGTCAAATCCTCCAGGTCAAATCTTCCAGGGTCAAATCCTCCAGGTCAAATCCTCCAGGTTCAGATCCTCCAGGTTCAAATCCTCCAGGTCAAATCTTCCAGGTTCAAATCCTCCAGGTCAAATCTTCCAGGTCAAATCCTCCAGGTCAAATCTTCCAGGGTCAAATCCTCCAGGTCAAATCCTCCAGGTTCAGATCCTCCAGGTTCAAATCCTCCAGGTCAAATCCTCCAGGTTCAGATCCTCCAATACAGGAAATCTCTAGCAGGTCCTGGAGTGCTGTTCTGTTCCTGCCCCCCGAGCAGGCGAAAAGAGATTTCCCTCCAGGGATCAATAAAGTATCGCTATATTTTTATTAAGTTCAGTTTGAGATTCGCTACGCGAGCCCAGCCTATGAGCCGACCTCTCTCTATATAAAAGTTAGTTAGTTTTACAGTTAGAAGAATAATCTTCTTTGCCTGGATAGGTGACGGGCACTCGACCGCCCTCCAGAACTGAGGTGCTGGACCCTGTTCCTGCTGGATCTACTCTGATCTGATCCAGACAGATGACTCTCCGGCTCTCCTTGGTGTGTTGTGCAGCATAGAGGTTAGGAGTACGTGACCTCAACTGTTCCAGATGGGTCTCCTCGCTGTAACCGGCCCCAGGCTGTTTAGAAAGGAGCTGCCTGCCCCCACGTGATGGAGAGCGCACAGTCGCTTAATGCTCAGAGAATGTGTTGGTCTGGCCTCCAAGCTGTTTACTTTTAATGCTTCTCCCATTAACAATGGGCTTAACCATTCGAGGAAAAGACGTGTGCAGCCGTTAACCCGTATTATCAGTTGACTTTGATGTGTCATTATAGGCAAAGAAAAAGGCAGAATTATTCCACAGTGGGGATTTGTCATGCAACACTTGTGGATTAGAGTTTATTGGAGGGGCTGCTCGGGGCTACGGTGTCGCTGGCCGAAGCGTCCATTTTCAAAATGTGTTGTCATTGCTGGTTGCTGCGAGTGTGACATAAACAAGCCTTGTGGAACTTTCCAGGGACAAAGTGATCTGTCTGTCTGTCAATGTGAATGTGATCCACTTTCCCACAGACACACTCAGCAAATTGAATCACTGGAGCGCTTTTCCAAGGAGGAGTCTCAACGCAATTACTATATTGCCTAACGGGAGAGGACAGTTCTAATTAATTAAATGACTTTTGTATTCTCAGAAATCCTCTTCTCACTTAGACAAACCAGCAGAGAGAAAGCCCTTTTTCAAATAATCACAATGTATAGAATTGACTGTATTCCCCCCCCCTGCTGTATCAATAATGTAGCCCAAACAGAGTTGAGTGAACTCTTCCTCCTCTAGCAGCAGCAGTGTAGAAAACATCACGTCCTTACTGCAATGCAGTCTTAAGTTTAATCCCTGCACTGGTACTTTTCTACCTCAGCAAAGCCGCCCACAGTGATGGAAGTTGTACTGTAAAGCTAGTTTGTGTCGTGTGGCTCAGTAAAGTACCTTAGCAGTCATGCTGAGGGAAAGTGATGATAATAAGAGACAACATTAGAGAGGTAACTGCAATCACACTGTAACCCGCTATGCAAACATCCACCAGGCTGCTGTTGTCGATAACACTGTGTGCTCTCTCTCTCTCTCTCTCTCTCTCTCTCTCTCAGTCAGTATTTATGGTTTAATAAGCTTTGGCATCAGATTGATTAAACCATTTTCCAACATTACAATATGCTGATGTGAAACATTCAATATCCTGCCTGCCTGCTGGAGGTTGGCTGGCTAATTAGGTGGTTATTAGCATCACGGTGGTGGCACACATGGCAGTCGGGCTGCAACTAACGATTATCTTCATGATCGATTAATCGATTAGTTGTTTGGTCTAATAAAATGTCACAAAACTGTGAATGATGTCATTCAGTGTTTCCCAAAGCCCAAGATGACGTCCTCAAATGTGTTGTTTTGTCCACAACCCAAAGATATTCAGCCTACTTGAGAGAGTTCATGCGCTAAACCAGCTAGAAGATGAGGATCGGTGCTCACAGATCAGGAACACAGCAGTATCAAATAGATGGACACTGG
This sequence comes from Poromitra crassiceps, assembly GCF_964638095.1. Taxonomy (NCBI): domain Eukaryota; kingdom Metazoa; phylum Chordata; class Actinopteri; order Beryciformes; family Melamphaidae; genus Poromitra; species Poromitra crassiceps. Next base: position 19,267,590 of record NC_139631.1, on the reverse strand, counting down.
AGCACACGGGTCATCTAAAGCTGCGTTCACACCGACCTATTAAAGTTTTTCGCTGGCATCGAGTTTACATACAAAGTCAATGCAAACGAGCGATTGAGCGTATATTCGCCCGGGAGAGCGACAGAGACAGAGCGATAGGGAGAAAATACGCTCGTCGCCCCAGATGAAATATCCCAACTCGAGCGAAAATACGCTGGCATCAGTCGCTCGCTGTTCAACGCTGATTGGCTGCCGTGTGAGAGAGAGTCAAGGATCACACTGGCTTGGAACAAACCGCTGGTTTATTGTGTGGCAACAAACCGCATTGACAGGCTGACAGCTGACATGAAGTGAAGTCTGTACTACCGGTATGGAGCTCACGTTAGGAGCACGCTGATAGGCTTAGCTTGTAAACATCTACGGTGGTTCGTAGTGGACAAACATCATGACATTGCGTAACGTTATAGCCCCCACATGTCCGTCAATTCGTGTGCCTGTTGATGAGCGATTTAAACAGAGCGATTCCAAAGAGTTGAATCAAGCGACAGAGTGAAAAATAAATATCTCGGTGTGAACACAGCTTTAGAAGGTCTTTATTGTAGGTGCAGATCAAAGAACACTAACGTTTCAACACATCAGTGTCTTCTTCTGCCTGAAGAAGACACTGAGGTGTTGAAACGTAATAACGTAATAACGCACTTACAATAAAGACCTAAGATGACCTGTGTGCTCCAGTGTCCTCCTATTTGATATTCAGCCTACTGTCATAGAGGAGTAACCAGAAAATATTCACATTATAGAAGCTGGAATCAGATAATGTAGACTTAAAAAAAAAAGAAAAACCCAAAACGATTAATCGAGGATCAAAATAGTTGTCGATTAATTTTCTGTCGATCGACTAATCGATGAATCGTTGCAGCTCTACATGATGGCAGTGATGCTGGCTGAGATTTGTGCCAGTCTCATTATGTACGGGTGAAAATCGCATCCCTGTCTGGGCTAGCTGGATGTGTGGCAAAGGCAAAACCTGTGAAACACGAGCAGGTTTGGTGGAGAGGTCGTTGTGTGAGGAGAAGGTGTTAATAGTCTACTCCGATGCTGGGGTGCATTGCTCACGTCTCATTCTGGAGACTGTGGGCTTTTTATAGCCCCGGCCAGCGCTGACAACAAGCCTTCTGAACCCTCTGAATCCGATTGGATGTCTTTGAAGTGCAGACTGTTGTTTCTTATTGTGGTTATCTCCAGCTGTCCTCAGCTCTCCAGCGCTTCATTTCATCAAAGTCAGCTCAGCTCGCATCGTCGTCTAGTTCGTCTGTGCTCACCTAATGTGCTCTCTCTCTCTCTCCCTCTCAGTCTATCTATCTTTCTATCTCTCTCTATCTCCCATGTGCATTCTTGTTCTCTCCCTGCTACACAGAATATAGTAATCGGAGTTTATGTTGCTAATCTGTTTGTGTGTCTCTTTTCTCTCATTTCTCTGGCAGGTGAAGGAGCGTGCAGACAGACTGTCTCGGCACTAAGCTATGGAATGCTCCCTGAACCCGCCATCACTAGTCTCCAATCATTGGACTGAGCTCCAAACGTTTAGTTAGCGACTGTGCTTCTCCCCTCGAACTCTTCACAACCAGGGGACGAAGAAAAGGAGCCAGCTTACCGATACAAGTCCTCCGCCAAACGCACAACGCACCTCCGGTTTAGAGTACAGAAGCTCGTTTTTTCCGCTTTTCACTTCCCCTGTGGATTTTGTTGGTGAGATCATATCAAGATGGATCTGGAACCGTATCTGTGGATGGTCATCCTTGGCTTCATCATTGCCTTCATCCTGGCGTTTTCAGTGGGAGCCAACGACGTGGCCAACTCCTTCGGCACCGCGGTGGGCTCTGGCGTGGTCACACTGCGGCAGGCCTGTATCCTGGCCTCCATCTTCGAGACACTGGGCTCGATGCTACTGGGGGCCAAGGTGGGCGAGACGATTCGGAAGGGCATCATAGACGTCCACCTGTACAACGAGACGGTGCCCGTGCTCATGGCAGGGGAGGTCAGCGCCATGGTCGGTAAGTCGGACTGAACTGCACAACAGATGGAGACAGATGTACCTGTTGTCGGTTAAACTCCCACTTTGAACTGCATGCCGGCTGAAGTGCTGCTGCTCTTTAGCTTCATCCTCTAAATGAATTGTGTTGATCATGTAAATGTGTCCTCTTTTCACACTGCTTAATATGCAAGGGTTGCTCTGCTAATTGGTGGGTAGAGGTGTTTGACTTTTGTGTTGCAAAATAACAATTTGTTTCTATTGCATGACATTCGAGAAAGAATTGTCAGCAGGGAAAATAATTGGGTAACATTTTTTATGAGGCCCTTGTCTATAAATAAGGGATGCAGGATACATAAATGTTTTCCTCCAGGCTTCTGATGTTGTTGTTGTTGTTGTTGTTGTTGTTGTTGGGGAAATTAATGATATGTTTCTGTCATGAATGAGGGCATTGCAGTTTGTTATAGTTAACCCTATCCAACCTGTTCAGACACTGTGGCACAGATACACTAAACCGTTGCACAGACACTCAGGCATTCTGCAGTGGTCATGATGGCAGATTCATATGTACTCGTCAGGTGCACACTGGTTTTGTGCAGCTAAAACGGTAGCTTGTTTTTCAGGTGCTGTGTAGTATGAAGATCTGTGGCATTGACTCACTTGCCAACAGCGGAGAGACCAATTCATAATCGTAATAATAATAATAATGTGATGCCTCATTGAACCCCAAAGGGAAATTTCACTGGTCCTGTCCACAGAGAGGTCAGGTCAGGTCAGGTCAGGGTCAGCTGCAGAACAGCTCCTCTCCAGCTGGTAGGCATTTAGTGTGTTGCTCAAGGACACTTCAGCAGGCTTGGCGAGATAGGGACTTGAACCCGGGTCCTTTGATTGAAGGAAGAGATGTATGTTAGTTCATGGCCCATATGTACAAAGCCTTTCATAATACGTGTACTCCTCTTGGATTACCCATGTTTGCATAGATTTAGAGGAAAACTGGTGTAAGATAAGAACTACTATTCCAAGATGCGATGTTCATTCATCTGAGCCAGGGAAGGTTTTTCATCTGCACATTGTTCGATTCAGAATGATGGTTTGTTTCAACTTCATGAGATATCGGGTACTGTCTCTAATGGGTTGGTTTTGATATCGCCTTTGATTTCTGTTTCACACAAATGGCACAGAATGCTTGTTTGTCAAAGTCCAATTTAGGGCTCTCTCTGACTTCCAGACCTGAGTTGATGATCCAAGTAATGGAATCCAGCTGTTCATGAATAACAAAAACCACATTTGAGCTGTGGTTATGAAAGATACTTAAAGGATGATGTGCAGTGCAGTCCAATGCAATCTCTCTGTTGCTAAGTCAATACCTCAGACTGTGGCTCTGCTCTTTGTTTTTGTCATCATTAGCTGGTTTGTGCTGATTCATCTCTGCCACAGGCTTCGTAAAATCAAAATGTGCCTTTTTCAAAGAAAAAAAGAATGTGGGACCCAATATGGCAAAGTACTACAATTATCTAATCTAGTTATCGTAGATCAAGGCTTTCTCGTGATATAAAGCCTCAACCCAGAATTGTTTTGATTATACCGGTTGTGGGTATGCACAGATTCTTGGAAGAGTAGGTTGTGTTGATGGAAAATAACCTGCAATTTTCAGATTGCACTATAACTTCAAATCCAGGTCCATTTTGCTCCAAACTTGACAAACAATACAAACCTAAACTGACCATTTTGAATTTCCAAATGCACTCTGATCCCTTATTAAGATGTCACACTCTGTCATAACTCAAGTTGAGTAGAGTGAAGGTAACCTAAACAAAGTCAGTGTGGGGGCTTAAGACAGAGGTGGTCCTGTATTTCAATTCTGTGTTTATAGCTTTATACTGCGTCTGTGGAACAAGATACTCAAATGTGCATGAAAATAAAAATTACTGTGCTGTCAGCTCATGTGGCATGGATCTCCATTGTTCACAGCTTTCCTCCTGGTAGGACTACACTTTAGATGCAGAAGACAGTGACAGATCAAAGGTGATAAAAGGCTGAGATGTTTGCCTGTGTTTGGTCCACAGGGTCAGCGGTCTGGCAGCTTATCGCCTCCTTCCTCAGACTGCCCATCTCTGGAACTCACTGCATCGTCGGCTCCACCATTGGCTTCTCCCTGGTGGCCATAGGCACCAAGGGCGTGCAGTGGATGCAGCTTGTCAAGATTGGTAATGGCTGTGTACTGTGTTGTATAAAACCTGTCTGTGTGTGCGTGTGCTTATACCTCCATGTATGCTATAGAGACACTGCATAACGCGTCATCATTCAGAAACCACGCCCAAGACGGGGGAAAACAGAAACCCCCCCTCCAATCCTGGCGTTCTCCTATGTCGCGTGCATGGTTGCGTGTTGCACAAAAAGATTGTATATTATACGGAAGATGAACACTCCAACTTACTTCCTTGACAGCTAGATCCACATTTTTCTTCTCGCCAATTCTCAATGGCTTCCTTGTTTTGCTCAGGAGTACAAAAAAAACTTTAACTGGCGATTTTTTACATTTGTTGTGTGCGATTTCAATGACTAGAGGTTAGCCCAAGGAGAGAATGTAGTGCATATACTTGGTCATAGCTTTCACTCTCTCTCCTGTTATCTCCCCATCTACATGATATTATACTGAGGCTGTTCACATCAGCTGTGTGGAGCCACATTTTCAGGGAGCTGCATGCCAGCTGCGCCGGCACGCTCAGCAGCCGCGGTGCAGCCCTCGCCCCTCGGCGCGTTCGGCAAGGCCTTTGACGCTGTAGCATGTTTTCCACATTACACAGACACTGATACCATGCCGCCATACAGAACCTGCATCTTACACATCAATGAGCAAAGCTACATGTGATTGTACGTTGTGTGTATCTCAGGCTACCGTTGGCCTGACAGCATTCATGTTTGACACGGGTACCGGCAGAGGTCCCGGGCAGTCGCGACGGACTGGGCCGGATATTTTAATAAGGTCATTATAAATAGCCAAAAACAGCCAATTAGTGATAGCATTACCCCCAGAAGCCAGCAGGTGGGACACAATGTGCGGGCACACACACACACACTAGGCACACACAAACACACTGCACACTGAGAAAATCCAGGTTTACCAGTCCACCGCAACAACGCCGTTCATGGGAAAGGGCAACCATAGTGTTCATATTTGGCACACATACCAGCAGGGCTCCCGAGCAGACAGTGACAGGGAGGAATCCTTCAATGTACATATCACATATTTTACTCCCTTTGTCCAAGTATTCAGAGTCCCAGTAGAGGTTTTGTAACCTTGCAGTGCACCTCTCTAGAATAAGATACATCACCAACCTGATTCAAACCAGCTGCTGTTACACCAGGCGTAAAACTGAGTTAATAATGCCAGCCAAACAGATGGGTCAACTCAACATTCAATAGTTCAGGTAGGTTCAGACAGGGATTTAGTAACATTACTCAAGAACTTAACTGTAACAGTGTAAACCCAAAATATGTGCGTGAACATTACATACTGTATGTCACAATAATGATAATTTTATGTGTGTGCATTTGTGTGTGTATACTGTAAAGAAATCCACCCTAAAATACTTAAACACTGTTATAAAACAACCTTGCATTTCGGATCCCTTTTTGTATAACTGGTCAAGCGTAGAGCAGATGTTTATTGATAGTTGCAGTGCAGCTACAATGGCCTTTGATAGCTGAAAATCCATCTATCTAAAATATAAACGGTAAACGTCAGTCCCTCAGAATCAAAGAGCAACATTCAATCCATTGTAGAAGAGGCAGAGATACTGATTTCTCCACTAACAGTAGCCTCAGTGTGCGAGGGCACAATTCTCACTTTCTCTCAACTGTAAAAACTCCATGCTATTGCTGTTGCTCTACACATATAATACTATAAATCACAGCAGAGATAGAACATGTTCACTGTTCAGGCATGTTGGGCTGTCAGAAGTCATTCTGGGAAATGTCTGTAATAATTAAAGTAGGAGTAGATGAGGGAGGTTGAAGGGCTGTAAGGCCTGTTGGCTCGCCTGCTGCTGTTCTCATCAGGTGTTTGTCTCCTGCTCCAGTGTCATCTTGGTTCATCTCCCCCCTGCTCTCTGGAATCATGTCTGGACTCCTCTTCCTCCTCATCAGATTCTTCATCCTGAATAAGGTGGGTTCACATCACTGTACAGTTGCACTTGGTGTGTGTGTGTGTGTGTGTGTGTGTGTGTGTGTGTGTGTGTGGGTGTGTGTGTGTGGGTGTGTGTGGGTGTGTGTGTGTGGGTGTGTGTGGGTGTGTGTGTGTTAGGAAAGTGTGATTTCAATATTATTATTTTTTTAGTCTTTTATAGCCTCTTAAGCTCTTATAGGGGCTCATTGGTGAAGATGTTGATTTGACCTGATCCTCCCCCCACTCTGCTTGTAAGTCACAATCCCAGACATTTTCTTCTTCATTTTGGGTCAAATCATACAGTAACATCAGGTTGATGGGTAGTAATTGTGGGGAAGTACTAACTAAATAATGAAAATAATAAGTAATAATAATAAGGGCACTCGCCAAGGCCAATTGCATGTTTGTGCATTTTGTTTGTGTAATGGCTCATGCTACACCCTTTTACCAAGTTTCATGGAAAATCGCAGCGCAGTTTCATTCTGGCGTCCTTGTTAACAGGCAAGACCGTTCACACCAGCCGCACCCCACGCCACGCTGAAGCTACGCTGCAGCGATAGTTTCGGCTTCTGTTCTATTTTTCAAGTGTTCAGCGCGCTGCACCCGAGCTGCCAGGCATGAAGTCAGTGCAAGTTGTGAGTGGGGGGAGGGCAGCTCCGAGCAAGATGCTGAGGTTTCTGGTGTGACCGGTTTCAGCGCTGCTTCTGAATAGTGCCTGGTGTGAACCAAGGGTAATCCTGCCGACAAACAAACAAACCGGACCGAAAACATCACCTCCTTTTGCGGAGGTTACAAATAGCGGTTACAGTTGGAAATAGAATGGCACTCAGAGAGCGCAGACCTCTGCCAAGGCCAATTGCTTGTTTGTGAGTCGGATCCGCTCCAAAATGTAATGGGTTCTTCCTTGGCCCGTGCTACACCCTTCCACAACGCTAATCAATTGGGTCCTGGAGTCCTAACAATCCAAATAATGTTTTATGACTGATCTGTGCGGCCATGTAATGAAACATTGACAGTGGTGTCAGTGCATCATTTTATGGTTTATGCAGTTGGAAATGTTTTGGACATTCAGACAATGAAATAACCTTGGAAATTGGGAGCATGTACAGTGTTGGTGTTAGATCACTAGTGCAAATACTAGAATTTGACAGCTACAGGCAGACACAGGCACAGAATTTCAGGACAGATAAAACCCCTTTGATTTGGCAACAGCCGCAAAACTGTAGTTATGTAACAGACAGTTGCTGATAGACTAGAGAAACGTGTTGCAGATCATGAAGATGTCACAACCATGACTCATAGGACTCACTGTATAGCTGGGTCAAATGCAGGCCAGGTGCATCTCACTCAGTGCAGCTAAGTGCGTCAGCTTAGAGGAATATTTGGTCTTTTCAATCTTTCGTTTTGTGTTGAGATTTGCAACCTTCACAAAATGTGCTGTCAGAAACCCATGTAAGTCCAAACATTGGGTAACAATGAACTGTCTGTCACACACCTAGTTTGACCTCATTGCTTGTTTTCACTGGGCGTTTTCACTCTTTTCAACTGAACTGACCTGTACTTTGCTGTGGACAGGTTATATTAATCATGGTCATCAGCAATGCATATATTAAACAAAGTGATCAGAACTAACGAGAACTCAGTAAACCAGGTCAGAAGGTTGACTGGAGATTACAGATCAGAAGTGAACTTTTGGCCCTGCTTGCATGTGATCAGGGACCTGTCAAGTGACCACAATGTGAGCAACAAATGTGAGCAGGTATTTGCAACCATTATGTCTCGTGGGTCACGAGTCACGACTACTTTGTGATATGAATAATAACAACAATAATAATCATCTTTATTTTTATAGCACAAAAACAGAGTTTACAAAGCTGCTTTACAGATAAAATAACCGCAAAATATTTGCTATAACAAAGCGAGTGAAATAAGTAGAAGAGAATAAAAGTAAAGGGAAATGAAAACAAGCAGGGGGAGGTACAACATTTCGGAGTATCAATAGATTAATGAATGAAAATGGAATATATATAAAAACACTCATCATAGTCTACATGCAGTTTGGCCTTGATGCACACATTTCCTTTCTAGCCAAATGCTGTAGCTGATGCTGTAATCCAGAGAGATGAATGAGATGAACGAGCAGGTAGCTCCTCAAGGACACTTTGACAGGAGTGACACAGTGCCTGAGGACAAGTAAATACAGCCAGGGAAGATGAATATCTCATATAGTCAGACCATGTCCGGACACTCTGTGCTCATGTATCATCTGCTCTTTTATCACCACATCTCACAAACTGCATTCAAATGGTGTGTGTGTGTGTGTGTGTGTGTGTGTGTGTGTGTGTGTGTGTGTGTGTGTGTGTGTGTGTGTGTGTGTGTGTGTGTGTGTGTGTGTGTCTGTGTGTGTGTGTGTGTGTGTGTGCGTGTGTGTGTGTTTTCTCTCCACAGGAGGACTCTGTCCCCAATGGCCTGCGAGCACTGCCCCTTTTCTACGCCACCACCATAGGGATCAACACCTTCTCCATCATGTACACTGGAGCCCCATGTAAGCACCGTGCAACACCACTCTAGATACAGAGACTGGCCAGTGGCCATGCTTATTAAGTGTAACACCAACATATGATTCAATTATTGTGTTAGTGTAAGCGGTGATGGTGCCAATGCAATTTGCTTGCTCAAAATTCCATTAGAAGGTGAGACAAGAATAATCATAGATGAAACAATACTTGGAAGCTAACTGCAAAGTATTCTTTACTCTGTGTGCGTGTGCCTGTGTGTGTGTGTGTGTGTGTGTGTGTGTGTGTGTGTGTGTGTGTGTGTGTGTGTGTGTATGTGTGTGTGTATGCGTGTGTGTGTGTATTCATTGCAGTGCTTGGAATAGAGATGCTACCAGTCTGGGCCATCTTTCTTATCACGTTAGCTGGGTCGTTGGTCTGTGCTGCTGTGGTCTGGATATTCGTCTGTCCCTGGATGAGGAGGAAAATAGCAAGTAGGTATCTGTGTTTTGTGTGTCTGTCCACGCTTTCTCACGGCGTCTGAGGTCTCAGCGCTCAGGAACCTGGCCGGACAACAGGGCCTCAGCGGCTGCCAGCGGATGTGTTCTCTCGTCGGCCTCTGCCAAAACCTCTAAAGCCTCCACAAAACTCTGAACTTTGCCTAGTCTGTCTCGTTTCTGTGCTCAGACACTTACTGTGGTTTTTCAGCGGGAGAGCTGCTTGGCCTGCTGTGCCGGCCCTGTCCTAGGGTGAAGATCTTAGCTGGCAGTGTTAAAAGCTTTCAGATAAAGGCTCAGGTTCAATACATTGTTGTTGTTGTTGTTGTTGTTGTTGTTTCCCTATTGGGAAAATCAGCCTGCAGCTAGGCACAAAGCACAGTACATGATAAAACATAGACATGGCACATGATATCAACAAAACAATGGAAAGGGCAATAGATACCTTAGAGCAGTGGTGCCCAATTTGGGGCCCGCGGGCCAAGTTTGGCCCGCGCTCTTTTTTTTTTTGGCCCGCCACGGATTTGGGGGTAATTTATTTTTTTTATTTTTTTTTGCCCAATTTTTTTTTGCAGTTGCCCGACGTGCCCGATTATCCAGTCCGTGCCTGAATGGAGATGTCGGGACTCTTCTATCTACGATTAACGTTAATTTTGTGCAGCTGGTATTCTCTCTCCCCGACTCTATCACACGGGTGTGAGGCATTGCTATCTGAGGATTGATTGCTCCTGATTGGTTGATTGGGGGGTGAGCTCTGATATTTGATCCCTCCCCAGTCACTGGCTTTACACCAGCTCAGCAAGAGTATTTTTTTTCCCGAAGTAAATTCAACAGCGGTTTGTCTCATTTGCAGACAGAGTGGCTGTTTTGAAAGAGTACAATATACGTCGCCACTACGAAACTGATTTTCAAAGTACCTTGAGGATTTTTCAAGTTGTGAATTCAGTCACATTTCTCTCTTGATTACAAAGGTGGAAAATACAACTGTTTTTAACTGGGTGTTTACTGATTAAATGTTTAAGCTCCCCACAAATGCAGATGTTTTTTTAAATATATATAACCAATTGCAAATTATTACAATTACCAAACGGATAAAAAGTAGATTATTATATTGAAATGTTATTTTAGATTTAGAATGTTAATTTTCTATAAAACACAATACATTTTAATGTAATTCCACAACGTTTATTTTTGGCCCTCGGCCCTCCACCCAGATTGAGTTTTGGCCCTTCATGGGAAATAATTTGGGCACCCCTGCCTTAGAGTGTCAAAGTCACACCCTCTTCCGGGTTCGGCATGGGGACTAAGAGATTTAATTCTCCATGAATCGTTCCATAGACGTTTAGTAAAATGCTTTGAGTTTGACATGTAACCAGTTATAAATACCTGGGTACTGTAATTATAAATACCTGGGTACTGTAATTATAAATACCTGGGTACTGTAATTATAAATACCTGGGTACTGTAATTATAAATACCTGTGTACTGTAATTATAAATACCTGGGTACTGTAATTATATATACCTGGGTACTGTAATTATAAATACCTGTGTACTGTAATTATAAATATCTGGGTACTGTAATTGACAGCAAGCTGAAATTCGACCTCAACTCTGACATGCTGTCCAAGAAAGCTCAGCAATGTCTTTTCTGCCTAAGGAAATTGGCAAAATCTCATGTCGATAAGTCCCTGATGAAGCTGTTCTACAGTATCTTTATCGAATCTGTAATTTCCTTCCCAATTATCTGTTGGTATGGTAATCTATGTATCAAAGATAAGAACTCCCTTGGGAGAATTGTGAAAATGTCTTCTAAGTTAACTAGAGTCCCACTTAGTAGCCTGGATCACATTTTTAATAAGCAGGTGCTCAAGAAAGCTGTGTCCATCCGCTCTGATGGTGTCCACCCTCTGAATTCTGAGTACAATCTGCTTCCATCTGGCCTCTGTCTAAGCGTCCCATTGGCCACAAAGAACAGGTATAAGAACTCCTTTGTCCCCACCTCCATCGTAGCTTTGAATGCCGTTGGGAGAAGGAAGTAATGTACTTTGGCTTTATTCATTTGATCATTTAAGGCATTACTTGTCTGCAACCTTTTATTCATTTTATTTATTTTATTCCTTTATTGATTTTATTTACTTGCACTACTGAATTTGAGACACATTTGCGCTTTGTAGCAGTGACTAGTGATTAGCCGATAGGCTTGTGCTGAGGGGTTTATGGTGCACACTTAACCTACCTACTCTGTAAACTGGTATTATGTTATTGATGTCCAACATGTTGTCTGTTTCTATATTTTATGTTCTATGATGCTGCAACACAATTTGCCCATCTGGGATTTGAAATAAACTTGAACTTGAACTTGAACTTTAAGCTACGCAAACTATATTTGATTTCACTGAATATAGATTGCAAGTGTGAGATTCCAATCATATTTCAAAGCTGAAAGAGCCGATAAATGCTTTGCTGTGATAGTAAAAATCTAAATTAGGATCATGAAATATGAAGATGTATAAATTGGAAATCCAAAGATCTGAAAAGCGGACGGAAAGGAACAGATAATTATTGCGCTGTGCTGTTGTAGTGGTGAGATTAAGCTTCACTTATTAACCTACCTAGTCACATGTTAACCTGTGCCAGATGGGGGTGGTATTATTTTCACAAGACATGCACCTCTGTGTGTGTCTTGTGAAAACAGTACCGCCCCCATCTGGCAGCATCAGGTTGGTCACATGTAGCTTGCTTAAGAATGTAAGGCTCTGCCGCAATGCTGCACCGAGCTTAACATAACTTGGTATTCATTTTCCAGAATCATACACATGGAGACGTCACTGGGTTTTTCTCTAGCTCCATTTCCACACTTTACTTGAGTGACCGAGGCCAATTTGACCTGTTGCTTAACATGTCATGACCTGGATGCCAGCGGGGATTATAGGTGATATTATAATCTGGACATTGGTGCGTCCATCAAAGTGAAACAGCTGATGTGTGTTTATGCCTTTGTCCAGGGAGGGTGGGGGTCAAGGCTGTCCGCACCGCTGGGATTAGCTTGCTTTGGATCAGCTGATGCCTATATTCCTGTTTGTGTTGTTTGTGGAATGTTCCTGCAGAACTCTCTCTTTATCTCTATGAACTTCTTGGCCTTTCAGTCTTGTAATTTGATATCATTGCCGAGTGGCAGTTTCAAGAAAAACATGCTTACTGACAAGCTTTTTAAAACTGGATCTCTAGACATGGCAAATGTAGGCACATGAGAGCATTTGCCACATTTGTAGTCCGGCTGTCTAGAATGTAACTGTTGGAGTTGCCTCTTACTAAAATGAGTCACACAACAACACAGTGAAACACTGGCTGACCTTGATGAGAGGAATTCCTCTTCATCTGGTTGAGACGTTTGGCCTTTTCATGGTGTCCTCCTCCTAAAGCTCCCACTGGTGTGTCTCCTGCAGGTCGTCTGAAGAAGGAGCAGGCTCTGGCCAGGATCTCTGATGAGAGTCTGGACAAGATCCCCGAGGAGGAGGAGGAGAGCCCGGTGTTTAAGGAGCTGCCAGGGGCCAAGGGCACAGACGAGGCTGTGCTGTCGCTCACTGGGGGCAGCAGTGAGCGGGGCACCCGCGACAGCAGTGGAGAGCTCAACAGCCTGGCTAATGGAGGCACCATCCTGCCCAACGGCAGGGTCTATGGTAAGACTAGGCACCATCCTGCCAAACGGCAGGGTCTATGGTAAGACTAGGCACCGTCCTGCCAAACGGCAGGGTCTATGGTAAGACTAGGCACCATCCTGCCCAACAGCAGGGTCTATGGTAAGACTAGGCACCATCCTGCCAAACGGCAGGGTCTATGGTAAGACTAGGCACCGTCCTGCCAAACGGCAGGGTCTATGGTAAGACTAGGCACCATCCTGCCCAACGGCAGGGTCTATGGTAAGACTAGGCACCGTCCTGCCAAACGGCAGGGTCTATGGTAAGACTAGGCACCATCCTGCCCAACGGCAGGGTCTATGGTAAGACTAGGCACCATCCTGCCCAACGGCAGGGTCTATGGTAAGACTAGGCACCATCCTGCCCAATGGCAGGGTCTATGGTAAGACTAGGCACCGTCCTGCCAAATGGCAGGGTCTGTGGTAAGACTAGGCACCATCCTGCCCAACGGCAGGGTCTATGGTAAGACTAGGCACCGTCCTGCCCAACAGCAGGGTCTATGGTAAGACTAGGCACCATCCTGCCCAACGGCAGGGTCTATGGTAAGACTAGGCACCGTCCTGCCAAACGGCAGGGTCTATGGTAAGACTAGGCACCATCCTGCCCAACGGCAGGGTCTATGGTAAGACTAGGCACCGTCCTGCCAAACGGCAGGGTCTATGGTAAGACTAGGCACCATCCTGCCCAACGGCAGGGTCTATGGTAAGACTAGGCACCGTCCTGCCCAACAGCAGGGTCTATGGTAAGACTAGGCACCATCCTGCCCAACGGCAGGGTCTATGGTAAGACTAGGCACCGTCCTGCCAAACGGCAGGGTCTATGGTAAGACTAGGCCAAAGGTTAGATCGGATTTGAAAAGGATGATGGTGGAAAGGGTCTACTACATCAATGCATTAGGACTGCAACTACCGATTTTCTTCATTGTCGATTAATCTGTCGATTATTTTCTCAATTAATCGATTAGTTGTTTTGTCTATAAAATGTCACAAAATGGGGGAAAATGTAAATCAGTGTTTCCCAAAGCCCAAGATGACGTCCTCAAATGTCTTGATTTGTCCACAACCCAAAGACATTCAGTTTACCGTCACAGAGGAGTAAAGAAACCAGACAATATTCACATTTAACAAGCTTATCAGCTGCAGCTCTTCAATGCACGAGTTGGTACAACTTCTCTTTCCTTCACCCCCCTTTTTCTTCTCTCCTCCAGGCCGGACCCACTCCATGACCAACGG